>NW_026735940.1:0-92367 GCF_949786415.1 Peromyscus eremicus
GCACACTCATTCTAACAGTTCAGTGTGCTCACCTCCATGTGGGCACACTCATTCTAACAGTTCAGTGTGCACACCTCCATGTGGGCACACTCATTCTAACATTTCAATGTGCACACCTCCATGTGGACACACTCATTCTAACAGTTCAGTGTGCACAGCTCCATGTGGACACACTCATTCTAACAGTTCAGTGTGCACACCTCCATGTGGACACACTCATTCTAACAGTACAGTGTGCACACCTCCATATGGACATATTCTAACAGTTCAGTGTGCACACCTCCATGTGGACACACTCATTCTAACAGTTCAGTGTGCACACCTCCATGTGGACACACTCATTCTAACATTTCAGTGTGCACACCTCCACAGGGACTCCCTCATTCTAACAGTTCAGTGTGCACACCTCCATGTGGACACACTCATTCTAACAGTTCAGTGTGCACACATCCATGTGGACACACTCATTCTAACAGTTCAGTGTGCACACCTCCATGTGGACACACTCATTCTAACAGTTCAGTGTGCACACCTCCATGTGGACACACTCATTCTAACAGTTCAGTGTGCACATCTCCACAGGGATACACTCATTGTAACAGTTCAGTGTGCACAACTCCATGTGGACACACTCATTCTAACAGTTCAGTGTGCACATCTCCATGTGGGCACACTCATTCTAACAGTTCAGTGTGCACACCTCCATGTGGACACACTCATTCTAACAGTTCAGTGTGCACATCTCCACAGGGATACACTCATTGTAACAGTTCAGTGTGCACAACTCCATGTGGACACACTCATTCTAACAGTTCAGTGTGCACACTTCCATGTGGACACACTCATTCTAACAGTTCAGTGTGCACACCTCCATGTGGACACACTCATTCTAACAGTTCAGTGTGCACATCTCCACAGGGATACACTCATTGTAACAGTTCAGTTTGCACAACTCCATGTGGACACACTCATTCTAACAGTTCAGTGTGCACACCTCCATGTGGACACACTCATTCTAACAGTTCAGTGTGCACACCTCCATGTGGACACACTCATTCTAACAGTTCAGTGTGCACATCTCCACAGGGATACACTCATTGTAACAGTTCAGTGTGCACACCTCCATGTGGGCACACTCATTCTAACAGTTCAGTGTGCACATCACCATGTGGGCACACTCGTTCTAACAGTTCAGTGTGCACACCTCCATGTGGACACACTCATTCTAACAGTTCAGTGTGCACACCTCCACAGGGACACACTCATTCTAACAGTTAAGTGTGCACACCTCCATGTGGACATATTCTAACAGTTCAGTGTGCACACCTCCATGTGGACACACTCATTCTAAAAGTTCAGTGTGCACACCTCCATGTGGACACACTCATTCTAACATTTCAGTGTGCACACCTCCACAGGTACACACTCATTCTAACAGTTCAGTGTGCACACCTCCATGTGGACACACTCATTTTAACAGTTCAGTGTGCACAACTCCATGTGGACACACTCATTCTAACAGTTCAGTGTGCACACCTCCATGTGGACACACTCATTCTAACAGTTCAGTGTGCACATTTCCATGTGGACACACTCATTCTAACAGTTCAGTGTGCACATCTCCACAGGGATACACTCATTCTAACAGTTCAGTGTGCACACCTCCATGTGGACACACTCATTCTAACATTTCAGTGTGCACACCTCCACAGGTACACACTCATTCTAACAGTTCAGTGTGCACACCTCCATGTGGACACACTCATTCTAACAGTTCAGTGTGAACAACTCCATGTGGACACACTCATTCTAACAGTTCAGTGTGCACACCTCCATGTGGACACACTCATTCTAACAGTTCATTGTGCACACCTCCATGTGGACACACTCATTCTAACAGTTCAGTGTGCACATCTCCACAGGGATACACTCATTCTAACAGTTCATTGTGCACAACTCCATTTGGACACACTCATTCTAACAGTTCAGTGTGCACACCTCCATGTGGACACACTCATTCTAACAGTTCAGTGTGCACACCTCCATGTGGACACACTCATTCTAACAGTTCAATGTGCACACCTCCACAGGGACACACTGATTCTAACAGTTCAGTGTGCACACCTCCATGTGGGCACACTCATTCTAACAGTTCAGTGTGCACATCTCCATTTGGACACACTCATTCTAACAGTTCAGTGTGCACACCTCGATGTGGACACACTCATTCTAACAGTTCAGTGTGCACACCTCCATGTGGACACACTCATTTTAACAGTTCAGTGTGCACAACTCCATGTGGACACACTCATTCTAACAGTTCAGTGTGCACACCTCCATGTGGACACACTCATTCTAACAGTTCAGTGTGCACATTTCCATGTGGACACACTCATTCTAACAGTTCAGTGTGCACATCTCCACAGGGATACACTCATTCTAACAGTTCAGTGTGCACACCTCCATGTGGACACACTCATTCTAACATTTCAGTGTGCACACCTCCACAGGTACACACTCATTCTAACAGTTCAGTGTGCACACCTCCATGTGGACACACTCATTCTAACAGTTCAGTGTGAACAACTCCATGTGGACACACTCATTCTAACAGTTCAGTGTGCACACCTCCATGTGGACACACTCATTCTAACAGTTCATTGTGCACACCTCCATGTGGACACACTCATTCTAACAGTTCAGTGTGCACATCTCCACAGGGATACACTCATTCTAACAGTTCATTGTGCACAACTCCATTTGGACACACTCATTCTAACAGTTCAGTGTGCACACCTCCATGTGGACACACTCATTCTAACAGTTCAGTGTGCACACCTCCATGTGGACACACTCATTCTAACAGTTCAATGTGCACACCTCCACAGGGACACACTGATTCTAACAGTTCAGTGTGCACACCTCCATGTGGGCACACTCATTCTAACAGTTCAGTGTGCACATCTCCATTTGGACACACTCATTCTAACAGTTCAGTGTGCACACCTCGATGTGGACACACTCATTCTAACAGTTCAGTGTGCACACCTCCATGTGGGCACACTCATTCTAACAGTTCAGTGTGCACACCTCCATGTGGGCACACTCATTCTAACAGTTCAGTGTGCACACCTCCATGTGGACACACTCATTCTAACAGTTCAGTGTGCACATCTCCACAGGGATACACTCATTCTAACAGTTCAGTGTGCACAACTCCATGTGGACACACTCATTCTAACAGTTCAGTGTGCACACCACCATGTGGGCACACTCATTCTAACAGTTCAGTGTGCACACCTCCATGTGGACACACTCATTCTAACAGTTCAGTGTGCACACCTCCACAGGGACACACTCATTCTAACAGTTAAGTGTGCACACCTCCATGTGGACATATTCTAACAGTTCAGTGTGCACACCTCCATGTGGACACACTCATTCTAAAAGTTCAGTGTGCACACCTCCATGTGGACACACTCATTCTAACATTTCAGTGTGCACACCTCCACAGGTACACACTCATTCTAACAGTTCAGTGTGCACACTTCCATGTGGACACACTCATTTTAACAGTTCAGTGTGCACAACTCCATGTGGACACACTCATTCTAACAGTTCAGTGTGCACACCTCCATGTGGACACACTCATTCTAACAGTTCAGTGTGCACACCTCCATGTGGACACACTCATTCTAACAGTTCAGTGTGCACATCTCCACAGGGATACACTCATTCTAACAGTTCAGTGTGCACACCTCCATGTGGACACACTCATTCTAACATTTCAGTGTGCACACCTCCACAGGTACACACTCATTTTAACAGTTCAGTGTGCACACCTCCATGTGGACACACTCATTCTAACAGTTCAGTATGAACAACTCCATGTGGACACACTCATTCTAACAGTTCAGTGTGCACACCTCCATGTGGACACACTCATTCTAACAGTTCAGTGTGCACACCTCCATGTGGACACACTCATTCTAACAGTTCAGTGTGCACATCTCCACAGGGATACACTCATTCTAACAGTTCAGTGTGCACAACTCCATGTGGACACACTCATTCTAACAGTTCAGTGTGCACACCTCCATGTGGACACACTCATTCTAACAGTTCAGTGTGCACACCTCCATGTGGACACACTCATTCTAACAGTTCAATGTGCACACCTCCACAGGGACACACTGATTCTAACAGTTCAGTGTGCACACCTCCATGTGGGCACACTCATTCTAACAGTTCAGTGTGCACACCTCCATTTGGACACACTCATTCTAACAGTTCAGTGTGCACACCTCGATGTGGACACACTCATTCTAACAGTTCAGTGTGCACACCTCCATGTGGGCACACTCATTCTAACAGTTCAGTGTGCACACCTCCATGTGGGCACACTCATTCTAACAGTTCAGTCTGCACACCTCCATGTGGGCACACTCATTCTAACAGTTCAGAGTGCACACCTCCATTTGGACACACTCATCCTAACAGTTCATTGTGCACACCTCCATGTAGGCACACTCATTCCAACAGTTCAATGTGCACACTTCCATGTGGGCACACTCATTCAAACAGTTCAGTGTGCACACTTCCATGTGGGCACACTCATTCTAACAGTTCAGTGTGCACACCTCCATGTGGACACACACATTCTAACAGTTCAGTGTGCACACCTCCATGTGGACACACTCATTCTAACAGTTCAGTGTGCACACCTCCACAGGGACACACTCATTCTAACAGTTCAAAGTGCACACCCCCATGTGGGCACAGTCATTCTAACAGTTCAGTGTGCACACCTCCATGTGGACACAGTCATTCTAACAGTTCAGTGAGCACAACTCCATGTGGGCACACTCATTCTAACAGTTCAGTGTGCACACCTCCATGTGGGCACACTCATTTTAACAGTTCAGTGTGCACACCTCCATGTGGGCACACTCATTCTAACAGTTCAGTGTTCACACCTCCATATGGGCACACTCATTCTAACAGTTCAGTGTGCACACCTCCATGTGGGCACACTCATTCTAACAGTTCAGTGTGCACACCTCCATGTGGGCACACTCATTCTAACAGTTCAGTCTGCACACCTACATGTGGGCACATTCATTCTAACAGTTCAGTGTGCACACCTCCATGTGGACACACTCATTCTAACAGTTCAGTGTGCTCACCTCCATGTGGACACACTCATTCTAACAGTTCAGTGTGCACACCTCCAGGTGGACACACTCATTCTGACAGTTCAGTGTGCACACCTCCATGTGGGCACACTCATTCTAACAGTTCAGAGTGCACACCTCCATTTGGACACACTCATCCTAACAGTTCAGTGTGCACACCTCCATGTGGGCACACTCATTCCAACAGTTCAGTGTGCACACTTCCATGTGGGCACACTCATTCAAACAGTTCAGTGTGCACACTTCCATGTGGGCACACTCATTCTAACAGTTCAGTGTGCACACCTCCATGTGGACACACACATTCTAACAGTTCAGTGTGCACACCTCCATGTGGACACACTCATTCTAACAGTTCAGTGTGCACACCTCCACAGGGACACACTCATTCTAACAGTTCAAAGTGCAAACCCCCATGTGGGCACAGTCATTCTAACACTTCAGTGTGCACACCTCCATGTGGACACAGTCATTCTAACAGTTCAGTGAGCACAACTCCATGTGGGCACACTCATTCTAACAGTTCAGTGTGCACACCTCCATGTGGGCACACTCATTTTAACAGTTCAGTGTGCACACCTCCATGTGGGCACACTCATTCTAACAGTTCAGTGTTCACACCTCCATATGGGCACACTCATTCTAACAGTTCAGTGTGCACACCTCCATGTGGGCACACTCATTCTAACAGTTCAGTGTGCACACCTCCATGTGGGCACACTCATTCTAACAGTTCAGTCTGCACACCTACATGTGGGCACATTCATTCTAACAGTTCAGTGTGCACACCTCCATGTGGACACACTCATTCTAACAGTTCAGTGTGCACACATCCATGTGGACACACTCATTCTAACAGTTCAGTGTGCACACTTCCATGTGGACACATTCATTCTAACAGTTCAGTGTGCACACCTCCATGTGGACACACTCATTCTAACAGTTCAGTGTGCACATCTCCACAGGGATACACTCATTGTAACAGTTCAGTGTGCACAACTCCATGTGGACACACTCATTCTAACAGTTCAGTGTGCACACCTCCATGTGGACACACTCATTCTAACAGTTCAGTGTGCACACCACCATGTGGGCACACTCATTCTAACAGTTCAGTGTGCACACCTCCATGTGGACACACACATTCTAACAGTTCAGTGTGCACACCTCCATGTGGACACACTCATTCTAACAGTTCAGTGTGTACACCTCCATGTGGGCACACTCATTCTAACAGTTCAGTGTGCACACCTCCATGTGGACACACTCATTCTAACAGTTCAGTGTGCACACCTCGATGTGGACACACTCATTCTAACAGTTCAGAGTGCACACCTCCATGTGGGCACACTCATTCTAACAGTTCAGTGTGCACACCTCCATGTGGGCACACTCATTCTAACAGTTCAGTCTGCACACCTCCATGTGGGCACACTCATTCTAACAGTTCAGTGTGCACACCTCCATGTGGACACACTCATTCTAACAGTTCAGTGTGCACACCTCCATGTGGGCACACTCATTCTAACAGTTCAGTGTGCACAACTCCATGTGGGCACACTCATTCAAACAGTTCAGTGTGCACACCTCCATGTGGGCACACTCATTCTAACAGTTCAGTGTGCACATCTCCACAGGGATACACTCATTGTAACAGTTCAGTGTGCACAACTCCATGTGGACACACTCATTCTAACAGTTCAGTGTGCACACCACCATGTGGGCACACTCATTCTAACAGTTCAGTGTGCTCACCTCCATGTGGACACACTCATTCTAACAGTTCAGTGTGCACACCTCCAGGTGGACACACTCATTCTGACAGTTCAGTGTGCACACCTCCATGTGGGCACACTCATTCTAACAGTTCAGTGTGCACACCTCCATGTGGACACACTCATTCTAACAGTTCAGTGTGCACACCTCGATGTGGACACACTCATTCTAACATTTCAGAGTGCACACCTCCATGTGGGCACACTCATTCTAACAGTTCAGTGTGCACACCTCCATGTGGGCACACTCATTCTAACAGTTCAGTCTGCACACCTCCATGTGGGCACACTCATTCTAACAGTTCAGTGTGCACACATCCATGTGGACACACTCATTCTAACAGTTCAGTGTGCACACCTCCATGTGGGCACACTCATTCTAACAGTTCAGTGTGCACACCTCCATGTGGGCACACTCATTCAAACAGTTCAGAGTGCACACTTCCATGTGGGCACACTCATTCTAACAGTTCAGTGTGCACACCTCCATGTGGACACACTCATTCTAACAGTTCAGTGTGCACACCTCCACAGGGACTCACTCATTCTAACAGTTCAGTGTGCACACCTCCATGTGGACACACTCATTCTAACAGTTCAGTGTGCACACATCCATGTGGACACACTCATTCTAACAGTTCAGTGTGCACACCTCCACAGGGACACACTCATTCTAACAGTACAGTGTGCACACCTCCATATGGACATATTCTAACAGTTCAGTGTGCACACCTCCATGTGGACACACTCATTCTAACAGTTCAGTGTGCACACCTCCATGTGGACACACTCATTCTAACATTTCAGTGTGCACACCTCCACAGGGACTCACTCATTCTAACAGTTCAGTGTGCACACCTCCATGTGGACACACTCATTCTAACAGTTCAGTGTGCACACATCCATGTGGACACACTCATTCTAACAGTTCAGTGTGCACACCTCCATGTGGACACACTCATTCTAACAGTTCAGTGTGCACACCTCCATGTGGACACACTCATTCTAACAGTTCAGTGTGCACATCTCCACAGGGATACACTCATTGTAACAGTTCAGTGTGCACAACTCCATGTGGACACACTCATTCTAACAGTTCAGTGTGCACATCTCCATGTGGGCACACTCATTCTAACAGTTCAGTGTGCACACCTCCATGTGGACACACTCATTCTAACAGTTCAGTGTGCACATCTCCACAGGGATACACTCATTGTAACAGTTCAGTGTGCACAACTCCATGTGGACACACTCATTCTAACAGTTCAGTGTGCACACTTCCATGTGGACACACTCATTCTAACAGTTCAGTGTGCACACCTCCATGTGGACACACTCATTCTAACAGTTCAGTGTGCACATCTCCACAGGGATACACTCATTGTAACAGTTCAGTTTGCACAACTCCATGTGGACACACTCATTCTAACAGTTCAGTGTGCACACCTCCATGTGGACACACTCATTCTAACAGTTCAGTGTGCACACCTCCATGTGGACACACTCATTCTAACAGTTCAGTGTGCACATCTCCACAGGGATACACTCATTGTAACAGTTCAGTGTGCACACCTCCATGTGGGCACACTCATTCTAACAGTTCAGTGTGCACATCACCATGTGGGCACACTCGTTCTAACAGTTCAGTGTGCACACCTCCATGTGGACACACTCATTCTAACAGTTCAGTGTGCACACCTCCACAGGGACACACTCATTCTAACAGTTAAGTGTGCACACCTCCATGTGGACATATTCTAACAGTTCAGTGTGCACACCTCCATGTGGACACACTCATTCTAAAAGTTCAGTGTGCACACCTCCATGTGGACACACTCATTCTAACATTTCAGTGTGCACACCTCCACAGGTACACACTCATTCTAACAGTTCAGTGTGCACACCTCCATGTGGACACACTCATTTTAACAGTTCAGTGTGCACAACTCCATGTGGACACACTCATTCTAACAGTTCAGTGTGCACACCTCCATGTGGACACACTCATTCTAACAGTTCAGTGTGCACATTTCCATGTGGACACACTCATTCTAACAGTTCAGTGTGCACATCTCCACAGGGATACACTCATTCTAACAGTTCAGTGTGCACACCTCCATGTGGACACACTCATTCTAACATTTCAGTGTGCACACCTCCACAGGTACACACTCATTCTAACAGTTCAGTGTGCACACCTCCATGTGGACACACTCATTCTAACAGTTCAGTGTGAACAACTCCATGTGGACACACTCATTCTAACAGTTCAGTGTGCACACCTCCATGTGGACACACTCATTCTAACAGTTCATTGTGCACACCTCCATGTGGACACACTCATTCTAACAGTTCAGTGTGCACATCTCCACAGGGATACACTGATTCTAACAGTTCATTGTGCACAACTCCATTTGGACACACTCATTCTAACAGTTCAGTGTGCACACCTCCATGTGGACACACTCATTCTAACAGTTCAGTGTGCACACCTCCATGTGGACACACTCATTCTAACAGTTCAATGTGCACACCTCCACAGGGACACACTGATTCTAACAGTTCAGTGTGCACACCTCCATGTGGGCACACTCATTCTAACAGTTCAGTGTGCACATCTCCATTTGGACACACTCATTCTAACAGTTCAGTGTGCACACCTCGATGTGGACACACTCATTCTAACAGTTCAGTGTGCACACCTCCATGTGGGCACACTCATTCTAACAGTTCAGTGTGCACACCTCCATGTGGGCACACTCATTCTAACAGTTCAGTGTGCACACCTCCATGTGGACACACTCATTCTAACAGTTCAGTGTGCACATCTCCACAGGGATACACTCATTCTAACAGTTCAGTGTGCACAACTCCATGTGGACACACTCATTCTAACAGTTCAGTGTGCACACCACCATGTGGGCACACTCATTCTAACAGTTCAGTGTGCACACCTCCATGTGGACACACTCATTCTAACAGTTCAGTGTGCACACCTCCACAGGGACACACTCATTCTAACAGTTAAGTGTGCACACCTCCATGTGGACATATTCTAACAGTTCAGTGTGCACACCTCCATGTGGACACACTCATTCTAAAAGTTCAGTGTGCACACCTCCATGTGGACACACTCATTCTAACATTTCAGTGTGCACACCTCCACAGGTACACACTCATTCTAACAGTTCAGTGTGCACACCTCCATGTGGACACACTCATTTTAACAGTTCAGTGTGCACAACTCCATGTGGACACACTCATTCTAACAGTTCAGTGTGCACACCTCCATGTGGACACACTCATTCTAACAGTTCAGTGTGCACACCTCCATGTGGACACACTCATTCTAACAGTTCAGTGTGCACATCTCCACAGGGATACACTCATTCTAACAGTTCAGTGTGCACACCTCCATGTGGACACACTCATTCTAACATTTCAGTGTGCACACCTCCACAGGTACACACTCATTTTAACAGTTCAGTGTGCACACCTCCATGTGGACACACTCATTCTAACAGTTCAGTATGAACAACTCCATGTGGACACACTCATTCTAACAGTTCAGTGTGCACACCTCCATGTGGACACACTCATTCTAACAGTTCAGTGTGCACACCTCCATGTGGACACACTCATTCTAACAGTTCAGTGTGCACATCTCCACAGGGATACACTCATTCTAACAGTTCAGTGTGCACAACTCCATGTGGACACACTCATTCTAACAGTTCAGTGTGCACACCTCCATGTGGACACACTCATTCTAACAGTTCAGTGTGCACACCTCCATGTGGACACACTCATTCTAACAGTTCAATGTGCACACCTCCACAGGGACACACTGATTCTAACAGTTCAGTGTGCACACCTCCATGTGGGCACACTCATTCTAACAGTTCAGTGTGCACACCTCCATTTGGACACACTCATTCTAACAGTTCAGTGTGCACACCTCGATGTGGACACACTCATTCTAACAGTTCAGTGTGCACACCTCCATGTGGGCACACTCATTCTAACAGTTCAGTGTGCACACCTCCATGTGGGCACACTCATTCTAACAGTTCAGTCTGCACACCTCCATGTGGGCACACTCATTCTAACAGTTCAGAGTGCACACCTCCATTTGGACACACTCATCCTAACAGTTCATTGTGCACACCTCCATGTAGGCACACTCATTCCAACAGTTCAATGTGCACACTTCCATGTGGGCACACTCATTCAAACAGTTCAGTGTGCACACTTCCATGTGGGCACACTCATTCTAACAGTTCAGTGTGCACACCTCCATGTGGACACACACATTCTAACAGTTCAGTGTGCACACCTCCATGTGGACACACTCATTCTAACAGTTCAGTGTGCACACCTCCACAGGGACACACTCATTCTAACAGTTCAAAGTGCACACCCCCATGTGGGCACAGTCATTCTAACAGTTCAGTGTGCACACCTCCATGTGGACACAGTCATTCTAACAGTTCAGTGAGCACAACTCCATGTGGGCACACTCATTCTAACAGTTCAGTGTGCACACCTCCATGTGGGCACACTCATTTTAACAGTTCAGTGTGCACACCTCCATGTGGGCACACTCATTCTAACAGTTCAGTGTTCACACCTCCATATGGGCACACTCATTCTAACAGTTCAGTGTGCACACCTCCATGTGGGCACACTCATTCTAACAGTTCAGTGTGCACACCTCCATGTGGCCACACTCATTCTAACAGTTCAGTCTGCACACCTACATGTGGGCACATTCATTCTAACAGTTCAGTGTGCACACCTCCATGTGGACACACTCATTCTAACAGTTCAGTGTGCTCACCTCCATGTGGACACACTCATTCTAACAGTTCAGTGTGCACACCTCCAGGTGGACACACTCATTCTGACAGTTCAGTGTGCACACCTCCATGTGGGCACACTCATTCTAACAGTTCAGAGTGCACACCTCCATTTGGACACACTCATCCTAACAGTTCAGTGTGCACACCTCCATGTGGGCACACTCATTCCAACAGTTCAGTGTGCACACTTCCATGTGGGCACACTCATTCAAACAGTTCAGTGTGCACACTTCCATGTGGGCACACTCATTCTAACAGTTCAGTGTGCACACCTCCATGTGGACACACACATTCTAACAGTTCAGTGTGCACACCTCCATGTGGACACACTCATTCTAACAGTTCAGTGTGCACACCTCCACAGGGACACACTCATTCTAACAGTTCAAAGTGCACACACCCATGTGGGCACAGTCATTCTAACACTTCAGTGTGCACACCTCCATGTGGACACAGTCATTCTAACAGTTCAGTGAGCACAACTCCATGTGGGCACACTCATTCTAACAGTTCAGTGTGCACACCTCCATGTGGGCACACTCATTTTAACAGTTCAGTGTGCACACCTCCATGTGGGCACACTCATTCTAACAGTTCAGTGTTCACACCTCCATATGGGCACACTCATTCTAACAGTTCAGTGTGCACACCTCCATGTGGGCACACTCATTCTAACAGTTCAGTGTGCACACCTCCATGTGGGCACACTCATTCTAACAGTTCAGTCTGCACACCTACATGTGGGCACATTCATTCTAACAGTTCAGTGTGCACACCTCCATGTGGACACACTCATTCTAACAGTTCAGTGTGCACACATCCATGTGGACACACTCATTCTAACAGTTCAGTGTGCACACTTCCATGTGGACACATTCATTCTAACAGTTCAGTGTGCACACCTCCATGTGGACACACTCATTCTAACAGTTCAGTGTGCACATCTCCACAGGGATACACTCATTGTAACAGTTCAGTGTGCACAACTCCATGTGGACACACTCATTCTAACAGTTCAGTGTGCACACCTCCATGTGGACACACTCATTCTAACAGTTCAGTGTGCACACCACCATGTGGGCACACTCATTCTAACAGTTCAGTGTGCACACCTCCATGTGGACACACTCATTCTAACAGTTCAGTGTGCACACCTCCATGTGGACACACTCATTCTAACAGTTCAGTGTGTACACCTCCATGTGGGCACACTCATTCTAACAGTTCAGTGTGCACACCTCCATGTGGACACACTCATTCTAACAGTTCAGTGTGCACACCTCGATGTGGACACACTCATTCTAACAGTTCAGAGTGCACACCTCCATGTGGGCACACTCATTCTAACAGTTCAGTGTGCACACCTCCATGTGGGCACACTCATTCTAACAGTTCAGTCTGCACACCTCCATGTGGGCACACTCATTCTAACAGTTCAGTGTGCACACCTCCATGTGGACACACTCATTCTAACAGTTCAGTGTGCACACCTCCATGTGGGCACACTCATTCTAACAGTTCAGTGTGCACAACTCCATGTGGGCACACTCATTCAAACAGTTCAGTGTGCACACCTCCATGTGGGCACACTCATTCTAACAGTTCAGTGTGCACATCTCCACAGGGATACACTCATTGTAACAGTTCAGTGTGCACAACTCCATGTGGACACACTCATTCTAACAGTTCAGTGTGCACACCACCATGTGGGCACACTCATTCTAACAGTTCAGTGTGCTCACCTCCATGTGGACACACTCATTCTAACAGTTCAGTGTGCACACCTCCAGGTGGACACACTCATTCTGACAGTTCAGTGTGCACACCTCCATGTGGGCACACTCATTCTAACAGTTCAGTGTGCACACCTCCATGTGGACACACTCATTCTAACAGTTCAGTGTGCACACCTCGATGTGGACACACTCATTCTAACATTTCAGAGTGCACACCTCCATGTGGGCACACTCATTCTAACAGTTCAGTGTGCACACCTCCATGTGGGCACACTCATTCTAACAGTTCAGTCTGCACACCTCCATGTGGGCACACTTATTCTAACAGTTCAGTGTGCACACATCCATGTGGACACACTCATTCTAACAGTTCAGTGTGCACACCTCCATGTGGGCACACTCATTCTAACAGTTCAGTGTGCACACCTCCATGTGGGCACACTCATTCAAACAGTTCAGAGTGCACACTTCCATGTGGGGACACTCATTCTAACAGTTCAGTGTGCACACCTCCATGTGGACACACTCATTCTAACAGTTCAGTGTGCACACCTCCATGTGGGCACACTCATTCTAACAGTTCAGTGTGCACACCTCCATGTGGGCACACTCATTCTAACAGTTCAGTGTGCACACCTCCATGTGGGCACACTCATTCTAACAGTTCAGTGTGCACACCTCCAAGTGGACACACTCATTCTAACAGTTCAGTGTGCACACCTCCATGTGGACACACTCATTCTAACAGTTCAGTGTGCACACCTCCATGTGGACACACTCATTCTAACAGTTCAGTGTGCACACCTCCATGTGGACACACTCATTCTAACAGTTCAGTGTGCACATCTCCACAGGGATACACTCATTGTAACAGTTCAGTGTGCACAACTCCATGTGGACACACTCATTCTAACAGTTCAGTGTGCACACCACCATGTGGGCACACTCATTCTAACAGTTCAGTGTGCACACCTCCATGTGGACACACTCATTCTAACAGTTCAGTGTGCACACCTCCATGTGGACACAGTCATTCTAACAGTTCAGTGTGCACACCTCCAGGTGGACACACTCATTCTAACAGTTCAGTGTGCACACCTCCATGTGGGCACACTCATTCAAACAGTTCAGTGTGCACACCTCCATGTGGACACACTCATTCTAACAGTTCAGTGTGCACACCTCGATGTGGACACACTCATTCTAACAGTTCAGAGTGCACACCTCCATGTGGGCACACTCATTCTAACAGTTCAGTGTGCACACCTCCATGTGGGCACACTCTTTCTAATAGTTCAGTCTGCACACCTCCATGTGGGCACACTCATTCTAACAGTTCAGTGTGCACACCTCCATGTGGACACACACATTCTAACAGTTCAGTGTGCACACCTCCATGTGGTCACACTCATTCTAACAGTTCAGTGTGCACACCTCCACAGGGACACGCTCATTCTAACAGTTCAAAGTGCACACCTCCATGTGGGCACAGTCATTCTAACAGTTGAGTGTGCACACCTCCATGTGGACACACTCATTCTAACAGTTCAGTGTGCACACCTCCATGTGGACACACTCATTCTAACAGTTCAGTGTGCACATCTCCACAGGGATACACTCATTGTAACAGTTCAGTGTGCACAACTCCATGTGGACACACTCATTCTAACAGTTCAGTGTGCACACCACCATGTGGGCACACTCATTCTAACAGTTCAGTGTGCACACCTCCATGTGGACACACTCATTCTAACAGTTCAGTGTGCACACATCCATGTGGACACACTCATTCTAACAGTTCAGTGTGCACACTTCCATGTGGACACATTCATTCTAACAGTTCAGTGTGCACACCTCCATGTGGACACACTCATTCTAACAGTTCAGTGTGCACATCTCCACAGGGATACACTCATTGTAAAAGTTCAGTGTGCACAACTCCATGTGGACACACTCATTCTAACAGTTCAGTGTGCACACCTCCATGTGGACACACTCATTCTAACAGTTCAGTGTGCACACCACCATGTGGGCACACTCATTCTAACAGTTCAGTGTGCACACCTCCATGTGGACACACTCATTCTAACAGTTCAGTGTGCACACCTCCATGTGGACACACTCATTCTAACAGTTCAGTGTGTACACCTCCATGTGGGCACACTCATTCTAACAGTTCAGTGTGCACACCTCCATGTGGACACACTCATTCTAACAGTTCAGTGTGCACACCTCGATGTGGACACACTCATTCTAACAGTTCAGAGTGCACACCTCCATGTGGGCACACTCATTCTAACAGTTCAGTGTGCACACCTCCATGTGGGCACACTCATTCTAACAGTTCAGTCTGCACACCTCCATGTGGGCACACTCATTCTAACAGTTCAGTGTGCACACCTCCATGTGGACACACTCATTCTAACAGTTCAGTGTGCACACCTCCATGTGGGCACACTCATTCTAACAGTTCAGTGTGCACAACTCCATGTGGGCACACTCATTCAAACAGTTCAGTGTGCACACCTCCATGTGGGCACACTCATTCTAACAGTTCAGTGTGCACATCTCCACAGGGATACACTCATTGTAACAGTTCAGTGTGCACAACTCCATGTGGACACACTCATTCTAACAGTTCAGTGTGCACACCACCATGTGGGCACACTCATTCTAACAGTTCAGTGTGCTCACCTCCATGTGGACACACTCATTCTAACAGTTCAGTGTGCACACCTCCAGGTGGACACACTCATTCTGACAGTTCAGTGTGCACACCTCCATGTGGGCACACTCATTCTAACAGTTCAGTGTGCACACCTCCATGTGGACACACTCATTCTAACAGTTCAGTGTGCACACCTCGATGTGGACACACTCATTCTAACATTTCAGAGTGCACACCTCCATGTGGGCACACTCATTCTAACAGTTCAGTGTGCACACCTCCATGTGGGCACACTCATTCTAACAGTTCAGTCTGCACACCTCCATGTGGGCACACTCATTCTAACAGTTCAGTGTGCACACATCCATGTGGACACACTCATTCTAACAGTTCAGTGTGCACACCTCCATGTGGGCACACTCATTCTAACAGTTCAGTGTGCACACCTCCATGTGGGCACACTCATTCAAACAGTTCAGAGTGCACACTTCCATGTGGGCACACTCATTCTAACAGTTCAGTGTGCACACCTCCATGTGGACACACTCATTCTAACAGTTCAGTGTGCACACCTCCATGTGGACACACTCATTCTAACAGTTCAGTGTGCACACCTCCATGTGGACACACTCATTCTAACAGTTCAGTGTGCACATCTCCACAGGGATACACTCATTGTAACAGTTCAGTGTGCACAACTCCATGTGGACACACTCATTCTAACAGTTCAGTGTGCACACCACCATGTGGGCACACTCATTCTAACAGTTCAGTGTGCACACCTCCATGTGGACACACTCATTCTAACAGTTCAGTGTGCACACCTACATGTGGGCACATTCATTCTAACAGTTCAGTGTGCACACCTCCATGTGGACACACTCATTCTAACAGTTCAGTGTGCTCACCTCCATGTGGACACACTCATTCTAACAGTTCAGTGTGCACACCTCCAGGTGGACACACTCATTCTGACAGTTCAGTGTGCACACCTCCATGTGGGCACACTCATAATAACAGTTCAGAGTGCACACCTCCATTTGGACACACTCATCCTAACAGTTCAGTGTGCACACCTCCATGTGGGCACACTCATTCCAACAGTTCAGTGTGCACACTTCCATGTGGGCACACTCATTCAAACAGTTCAGTGTGCACACTTCCATGTGGGCACACTCATTCTAACAGTTCAGTGTGCACACCTCCATGTGGACACACACATTCTAACAGTTCAGTGTGCACACCTCCATGTGGACACACTCATTCTAACAGTTCAGTGTGCACACCTCCACAGGGACACACTCATTCTAACAGTTCAAAGTGCACACCCCCATGTGGGCACAGTCATTCTAACAGTTCAGTGTGCACACCTCCATGTGGACACAGTCATTCTAACAGTTCAGTGAGCACAACTCCATGTGGGCACACTCATTCTAACAGCTCAGTGTGCACACCTCCATGTGGGCACACTCATTTTAACAGTTCAGTGTGCACACCTCCATGTGGGCACACTCATTCTAACAGTTCAGTGTTCACACCTCCATATGGGCACACTCATTCTAACAGTTCAGTGTGCACACCTCCATGTGGGCACACTCATTCTAACAGTTCAGTGTGCACACCTCCATGTGGGCACACTCATTCTAACAGTTCAGTCTGCACACCTACATGTGGGCACATTCATTCTAACAGTTCAGTGTGCACACCTCCATGTGGACACACTCATTCTAACAGTTCAGTGTGCACACATCCATGTGGACACACTCATTCTAACAGTTCAGTGTGCACACTTCCATGTGGACACATTCATTCTAACAGTTCAGTGTGCACACCTCCATGTGGACACACTCATTCTAACAGTTCAGTGTGCACATCTCCACAGGGATACACTCATTGTAACAGTTCAGTGTGCACAACTCCATGTGGACACACTCATTCTAACAGTTCAGTGTGCACACCTCCATGTGGACACACTCATTCTAACAGTTCAGTGTGCACACCACCATGTGGGCACACTCATTCTAACAGTTCAGTGTGCACACCTCCATGTGGACACACTCATTCTAACAGTTCAGTGTGCACACCTCCATGTGGACACACTCATTCTAACAGTTCAGTGTGTACACCTCCATGTGGGCACACTCATTCTAACAGTTCAGTGTGCACACCTCCATGTGGACACACTCATTCTAACAGTTCAGTGTGCACACCTCGATGTGGACACACTCATTCTAACAGTTCAGAGTGCACACCTCCATGTGGGCACACTCATTCTAACAGTTCAGTGTGCACACCTCCATGTGGGCACACTCATTCTAACAGTTCAGTCTGCACACCTCCATGTGGGCACACTCATTCTAACAGTTCAGTGTGCACACCTCCATGTGGACACACTCATTCTAACAGTTCAGTGTGCACACCTCCATGTGGGCACACTCATTCTAACAGTTCAGTGTGCACAACTCCATGTGGGCACACTCATTCAAACAGTTCAGTGTGCACACCTCCATGTGGGCACACTCATTCTAACAGTTCAGTGTGCACATCTCCACAGGGATACACTCATTGTAACAGTTCAGTGTGCACAACTCCATGTGAACACACTCATTCTAACAGTTCAGTGTGCACACCACCATGTGGGCACACTCATTCTAACAGTTCAGTGTGCTCACCTCCATGTGGACACACTCATTCTAACAGTTCAGTGTGCACACCTCCAGGTGGACACACTCATTCTGACAGTTCAGTGTGCACACCTCCATGTGGGCACACTCATTCTAACAGTTCAGTGTGCACACCTCCATGTGGACACACTCATTCTAACAGTTCAGTGTGCACACCTCGATGTGGACACACTCATTCTAACATTTCAGAGTGCACACCTCCATGTGGGCACACTCATTCTAACAGTTCAGTGTGCACACCTCCATGTGGGCACACTCATTCTAACAGTTCAGTCTGCACACCTCCATGTGGGCACACTCATTCTAACAGTTCAGTGTGCACACATCCATGTGGACACACTCATTCTAACAGTTCAGTGTGCACACCTCCATGTGGGCACACTCATTCTAACAGTTCAGTGTGCACACCTCCATGTGGGCACACTCATTCAAACAGTTCAGAGTGCACACTTCCATGTGGGCACACTCATTCTAACAGTTCAGTGTGCACACCTCCATGTGGACACACTCATTCTAACAGTTCAGTGTGCACACCTCCATGTGGGCACACTCATTCTAACAGTTCAGTGTGCACACCTCCATGTGGGCACACTCATTCTAACAGTTCAGTGTGCACACCTCCATGTGGGCACACTCATTCTAACAGTTCAGTGTGCACACCTCCAAGTGGACACACTCATTCTAACAGTTCAGTGTGCACACCTCCATGTGGACACACTCATTCTAACAGTTCAGTGTGCACACCTCCATGTGGACACACTCATTCTAACAGTTCAGTGTGCACACCTCCATGTGGACACACTCATTCTAACAGTTCAGTGTGCACATCTCCACAGGGATACACTCATTGTAACAGTTCAGTGTGCACAACTCCATGTGGACACACTCATTCTAACAGTTCAGTGTGCACACCACCATGTGGGCACACTCATTCTAACAGTTCAGTGTGCACACCTCCATGTGGACACACTCATTCTAACAGTTCAGTGTGCACACCTCCATGTGGACACAGTCATTCTAACAGTTCAGTGTGCACACCTCCAGGTGGACACACTCATTCTAACAGTTCAGTGTGCACACCTCCATGTGGGCACACTCATTCAAACAGTTCAGTGTGCATACCTCCATGTGGACACACTCATTCTAACAGTTCAGTGTGCACACCTCGATGTGGACACAATCATTCTAACAGTTCAGAGTGCACACCTCCATGTGGGCACACTCATTCTAACAGTTCAGTGTGCACACCTCCATGTGGGCACACTCTTTCTAATAGTTCAGTCTGCACACCTCCATGTGGGCACACTCATTCTAACAGTTCAGTGTGCACACCTCCATGTGGACACACACATTCTAACAGTTCAGTGTGCACACCTCCATGTGGTCACACTCATTCTAACAGTTCAGTGTGCACACCTCCACAGGGACACGCTCATTCTAACAGTTCAAAGTGCACACCTCCATGTGGGCACAGTCATTCTAACAGTTGAGTGTGCACACCTCCATGTGGACACACTCATTCTAACAGTTCAGTGTGCACACCTCCATGTGGACACACTCATTCTAACAGTTCAGTGTGCACATCTCCACAGGGATACACTCATTGTAACAGTTCAGTGTGCACAACTCCATGTGGACACACTCATTCTAACAGTTCAGTGTGCACACCACCATGTGGGCACACTCATTCTAACAGTTCAGTGTGCACACCTCCATGTGGACACACTCATTCTAACAGTTCAGTGTGCACACATCCATGTGGACACACTCATTCTAACAGTTCAGTGTGCACACTTCCATGTGGACACATTCATTCTAACAGTTCAGTGTGCACACCTCCATGTGGACACACTCATTCTAACAGTTCAGTGTGCACATCTCCACAGGGATACACTCATTGTAACAGTTCAGTGTGCACAACTCCATGTGGACACACTCATTCTAACAGTTCAGTGTGCACACCTCCATGTGGACACACTCATTCTAACAGTTCAGTGTGCACACCACCATGTGGGCACACTCATTCTAACAGTTCAGTGTGCACACCTCCATGTGGACACACTCATTCTAACAGTTCAGTGTGCACACCTCCATGTGGACACACTCATTCTAACAGTTCAGTGTGTACACCTCCATGTGGGCACACTCATTCTAACAGTTCAGTGTGCACACCTCCATGTGGACACACTCATTCTAACAGTTCAGTGTGCACACCTCGATGTGGACACACTCATTCTAACAGTTCAGAGTGCACACCTCCATGTGGGCACACTCATTCTAACAGTTCAGTGTGCACACCTCCATGTGGGCACACTCATTCTAACAGTTCAGTCTGCACACCTCCATGTGGGCACACTCATTCTAACAGTTCAGTGTGCACACCTCCATGTGGACACACTCATTCTAACAGTTCAGTGTGCACACCTCCATGTGGGCACACTCATTCTAACAGTTCAGTGTGCACAACTCCATGTGGGCACACTCATTCAAACAGTTCAGTGTGCACACCTCCATGTGGGCACACTCATTCTAACAGTTCAGTGTGCACATCTCCACAGGGATACACTCATTGTAACAGTTCAGTGTGCACAACTCCATGTGGACACACTCATTCTAACAGTTCAGTGTGCACACCACCATGTGGGCACACTCATTCTAACAGTTCAGTGTGCTCACCTCCATGTGGACACACTCATTCTAACAGTTCAGTGTGCACACCTCCAGGTGGACACACTCATTCTGACAGTTCAGTGTGCACACCTCCATGTGGGCACACTCATTCTAACAGTTCAGTGTGCACACCTCCATGTGGACACACTCATTCTAACAGTTCAGTGTGCACACCTCGATGTGGACACACTCATTCTAACATTTCAGAGTGCACACCTCCATGTGGGCACACTCATTCTAACAGTTCAGTGTGCACACCTCCATGTGGGCACACTCATTCTAACAGTTCAGTCTGCACACCTCCATGTGGGCACACTCATTCTAACAGTTCAGTGTGCACACATCCATGTGGACACACTCATTCTAACAGTTCAGTGTGCACACCTCCATGTGGGCACACTCATTCTAACAGTTCAGTGTGCACACCTCCATGTGGGCACACTCATTCAAACAGTTCAGAGTGCACACTTCCATGTGGGCACACTCATTCTAACAGTTCAGTGTGCACACCTCCATGTGGACACACTCATTCTAACAGTTCAGTGTGCACACCTCCATGTGGGCACACTCATTCTAACAGTTCAGTGTGCACACCTCCATGTGGGCACACTCATTCTAACAGTTCAGTGTGCACACCTCCATGTGGGCACACTCATTCTAACAGTTCAGTGTGCACACCTCCAAGTGGACACACTCATTCTAACAGTTCAGTGTGCACACCTCCATGTGGACACACTCATTCTAACAGTTCAGTGTGCACACCTCCATGTGGACACACTCATTCTAACAGTTCAGTGTGCACACCTCCATGTGGACACACTCATTCTAACAGTTCAGTGTGCACATCTCCACAGGGATACACTCATTGTAACAGTTCAGTGTGCACAACTCCATGTGGACACACTCATTCTAACAGTTCAGTGTGCACACCACCATGTGGGCACACTCATTCTAACAGTTCAGTGTGCACACCTCCATGTGGACACACTCATTCTAACAGTTCAGTGTGCACACCTCCATGTGGACACAGTCATTCTAACAGTTCAGTGTGCACACCTCCAGGTGGACACACTCATTCTAACAGTTCAGTGTGCACACCTCCATGTGGGCACACTCATTCAAACAGTTCAGTGTGCACACCTCCATGTGGACACACTCATTCTAACAGTTCAGTGTGCACACCTCGATGTGGACACACTCATTCTAACAGTTCAGAGTGCACACCTCCATGTGGGCACACTCATTCTAACAGTTCAGTGTGCACACCTCCATGTGGGCACACTCTTTCTAATAGTTCAGTCTGCACACCTCCATGTGGGCACACTCATTCTAACAGTTCAGTGTGCACACCTCCATGTGGACACACACATTCTAACAGTTCAGTGTGCACACCTCCATGTGGTCACACTCATTCTAACAGTTCAGTGTGCACACCTCCACAGGGACACGCTCATTATAACAGTTCAAAGTGCACACCTCCATGTGGGCACAGTCATTCTAACAGTTGAGTGTGCACACCTCCATGTGGACACACTCATTCTAACAGTTCAGTGTGCACACCTCCATGTGGACACACTCATTCTAACAGTTCAGTGTGCACATCTCCACAGGGATACACTCATTGTAACAGTTCAGTGTGCACAACTCCATGTGGACACACTCATTCTAACAGTTCAGTGTGCACACCACCATGTGGGCACACTCATTCTAACAGTTCAGTGTGCACACCTCCATGTGGACACACTCATTCTAACAGTTCAGTGTGCACACATCCATGTGGACACACTCATTCTAACAGTTCAGTGTGCACACTTCCATGTGGACACATTCATTCTAACAGTTCAGTGTGCACACCTCCATGTGGACACACTCATTCTAACAGTTCAGTGTGCACATCTCCACAGGGATACACTCATTGTAACAGTTCAGTGTGCACAACTCCATGTGGACACACTCATTCTAACAGTTCAGTGTGCACACCTCCATGTGGACACACTCATTCTAACAGTTCAGTGTGCACACCACCATGTGGGCACACTCATTCTAACAGTTCAGTGTGCACACCTCCATGTGGACACACTCATTCTAACAGTTCAGTGTGCACACCTCCATGTGGACACACTCATTCTAACAGTTCAGTGTGTACACCTCCATGTGGGCACACTCATTCTAACAGTTCAGTGTGCACACCTCCATGTGGACACACTCATTCTAACAGTTCAGTGTGCACACCTCGATGTGGACACACTCATTCTAACAGTTCAGAGTGCACACCTCCATGTGGGCACACTCATTCTAACAGTTCAGTGTGCACACCTCCATGTGGGCACACTCATTCTAACAGTTCAGTCTGCACACCTCCATGTGGGCACACTCATTCTAACAGTTCAGTGTGCACACCTCCATGTGGACACACTCATTCTAACAGTTCAGTGTGCACACCTCCATGTGGGCACACTCATTCTAACAGTTCAGTGTGCACAACTCCATGTGGGCACACTCATTCAAACAGTTCAGTGTGCACACCTCCATGTGGGCACACTCATTCTAACAGTTCAGTGTGCACATCTCCACAGGGATACACTCATTGTAACAGTTCAGTGTGCACAACTCCATGTGGACACACTCATTCTAACAGTTCAGTGTGCACACCACCATGTGGGCACACTCATTCTAACAGTTCAGTGTGCTCACCTCCATGTGGACACACTCATTCTAACAGTTCAGTGTGCACACCTCCAGGTGGACACACTCATTCTGACAGTTCAGTGTGCACACCTCCATGTGGGCACACTCATTCTAACAGTTCAGTGTGCACACCTCCATGTGGACACACTCATTCTAACAGTTCAGTGTGCACACCTCGATGTGGACACACTCATTCTAACATTTCAGAGTGCACACCTCCATGTGGGCACACTCATTCTAACAGTTCAGTGTGCACACCTCCATGTGGGCACACTCATTCTAACAGTTCAGTCTGCACACCTCCATGTGGGCACACTCATTCTAACAGTTCAGTGTGCACACATCCATGTGGACACACTCATTCTAACAGTTCAGTGTGCACACCTCCATGTGGGCACACTCATTCTAACAGTTCAGTGTGCACACCTCCATGTGGGCACACTCATTCAAACAGTTCAGAGTGCACACTTCCATGTGGGCACACTCATTCTAACAGTTCAGTGTGCACACCTCCATGTGGACACACTCATTCTAACAGTTCAGTGTGCACACCTCCATGTGGGCACACTCATTCTAACAGTTCAGTGTGCACACCTCCATGTGGGCACACTCATTCTAACAGTTCAGTGTGCACACCTCCATGTGGGCACACTCATTCTAACAGTTCAGTGTGCACACCTCCAAGTGGACACACTCATTCTAACAGTTCAGTGTGCACACCTCCATGTGGACACACTCATTCTAACAGTTCAGTGTGCACACCTCCATGTGGACACACTCATTCTAACAGTTCAGTGTGCACACCTCCATGTGGACACACTCATTCTAACAGTTCAGTGTGCACATCTCCACAGGGATACACTCATTGTAACAGTTCAGTGTGCACAACTCCATGTGGACACACTCATTCTAACAGTTCAGTGTGCACACCACCATGTGGGCACACTCATTCTAACAGTTCAGTGTGCACACCTCCATGTGGACACACTCATTCTAACAGTTCAGTGTGCACACCTCCATGTGGACACAGTCATTCTAACAGTTCAGTGTGCACACCTCCAGGTGGACACACTCATTCTAACAGTTCAGTGTGCACACCTCCATGTGGGCACACTCATTCAAACAGTTCAGTGTGCACACCTCCATGTGGACACACTCATTCTAACAGTTCAGTGTGCACACCTCGATGTGGACACACTCATTCTAACAGTTCAGAGTGCACACCTCCATGTGGGCACACTCATTCTAACAGTTCAGTGTGCACACCTCCATGTGGGCACACTCTTTCTAATAGTTCAGTCTGCACACCTCCATGTGGGCACACTCATTCTAACAGTTCAGTGTGCACACCTCCATGTGGACACACACATTCTAACAGTTCAGTGTGCACACCTCCATGTGGTCACACTCATTCTAACAGTTCAGTGTGCACACCTCCACAGGGACACGCTCATTCTAACAGTTCAAAGTGCACACCTCCATGTGGGCACAGTCATTCTAACAGTTGATTGTGCACACATCCATGTGGACACACTCATTCTAACAGTTCAGTGTGCACACCTCCATGTGGGCACACTCATTCTAACAGTTCAGTGTGCACACCTCCATGTGGGCACACTCATTCTAATAGTTCAGTGTGCACACCTCCTTGTGGACACACTCATTCTAACAGTTCAGAGTGCACACCTCCATGTGGGCACACTAATTCTAACAGTTCAGTGTGCACACCTCCATGTGGGCACACTCATTCTAACAGTTCAGTGTGCACACCTCCATGTGGGCACACTCATTCTAACAGTTCAGTCTGCACACCTCCATGTGGACAAATTCTAACACTACAGTGTGCACACCTCCATGTGGGCACACTCATTCTAACATTTCAGTGTGCACACCTCCACAGGGACACACTCATTCTAACAGTTCAGTGTGCACACCTCCATGTGGACACACTCATTCTAACAGTTCAGTGTGCACACCTCCATGTGGGCACACTCATTCTAACAGTACAGTGTGCACACCTCCATGTGGACACACTCATTCTAACAGTTCAGTGTGCACACTTCCATGTGGACACACTCATTCTAACAGTTCAGTGTGCACACCTCCACAGGGACACACTCATTCTAACAGTTAACTGTGCTAACCCCATGTGGGCACAGTCATTCTAACAGTTCAGTGTGCACACCTCCATGTGGACACACTCATTCTAACAGTTCAGTGTGCACACCTCCATGTTGACACACTCATTCTAACAGTTCAGTGTGCACACCTCCATGTGGACACAATCATTCTAACAGTTCAGTGTGCACACCTCCATGTGGACACACTCATTCTAACAGTTCAGTGTGCACACCTCCATGTGGGCACACTCATTCTAACAGTTCAGTGTGCACACATCCATGTGGGCACACTCATTCTAACAGTTCAGTGTGCACACCTCCAAGTGGACACACTCATTCTAGCAGTTCAGTGTGCACCTCCATGTGGACACACTCATTCTAACAGTTCAATGTGCACACCTCCATGTGTACACACTCATTCTAACAGTTCAGTGTGCACACCTCCATGTGGACACACTCATTCTAACATTTCAGTGTGCACACATCCACAGGGACACACTTATTCTAACAGTTCAGTGTGCACACCTCCATGTGGACACACTCATTCTAACAGTTCAGTGTGCACACCTCCATGTGGGCACACTCATTCTAACAGTTCAGTGTGCACACCTCCATGTGGGCACACTCATTCTAACAGTTCAGTGTGCACACCTCCATGTGGGCACACTCATTCTAACAGTTCGGTGTGCACACCTCCATGTGGGCACACTCATTCTAACAGTTCGGTGTGCACACCTCCATGTGGGCACACTCATTCTAACAGTTCAGTGTGCACACCTCCATGTGGGCACACTCATTCTAACAGTTCAGTGTGCACACCTCCAAGTGGACACACTCATTCTAACAGTTCAGTGTGCACACCTCCATGTGGACACACTCATTCTAACAGTTCAGTGTGCACACCTCCATGTGGACACACTCATTCTAACAGTTCAGTGTGCACACCTCCATGTGGGCACACTCATTCTAACAGTTCAGTGTGCACATCTCCACAGGGATACACTCATTGTAAGAGTTCAGTGTGCACAACTCCATGTGGACACACTCATTCTAACAGTTCAGTGTGCACACCACCATGTAGGCACACTCATTCTAACAGTTCAGTGTGCACACCTCCATGTGGACACACTCATTCTAACAGTTCAGTGTGCACACCTCCATGTGGGCACACTCATTCAAACAGTTCAGTGTGCACACCTACATGTGGACACACTCATTCTAACAGTTCAGTGTGCACACCTCGATGTGGACACACTCATTCTAACAGTTCAGAGTGCACACCTCCATGTGGGCACACTCATTCTAACAGTTCAGTGTGCACACCTCCATGTGGGCACACTCATTCTAACCGTTCAGTCTGCACACCTCCATGTGGGCACACTCATTCTAACAGTTCAGTGTGCACACCTCCATGTGGACACACACATTCTAACAGTTCAGTGTGCACACCTCCATGTTGTCACACTCATTCTAACAGTTCAGTGTGCACACCTCCACAGGGACACGCTCATTCTAACAGTTCACAGTGCACACCTCCATGTGGGCACAGTCATTCTAACAGTTGAGTGTGCACACCTCCATGTGGACACACTCATTCTAACAGTTCAGTGTGCACACCTCCATGTGGGCACACTCATTCTAACTGTTCAGTGTGCACACCTCCATGTGGGCACACTCATTCTAATAGTTCAGTGTGCACACATCCTTGTGGACACACTCATTCTAACAGTTCAGAGTGCACACCTCCATGTGGGCACACTCATTCTAACAGTTCAGTGTGCACACCTCCATGTGGGCACACTCATTCTAACAGTTCAGTGTGCACACCTCCATGTGGACACACTCATTCTAACAGTTCAGTCTGCACACCTCCATGTGGACAAATTCTAACACTACAGTGTGCACACCTCCATGTGGACACACTCATTCTAACATTTCAGTGTGCACACCTCCACAGGGACACACTCATTCTAACAGTTCAGTGTGCACACCTCCATGTGGACACACTCATTCTAACAGTTCAGTGTGCACACCTCCATGTGGGCACACTCATTCTAACAGTACAGTGTGCACACCTCCATGTGGACACACTCATTCTAACAGTTACGTGTGCACACTTCCATGTGGACACACTCATTCTAACAGTTCAGTGTGCACATCTCCACAGGGATACACTCATTCTAACAGTTCAGTGTGCACAACTCCATGTGGACACACTCATTCTAACAGTTCAGTGTGCACACCTCCATGTGGACACACTCATTCTAACAGTTCAGTGTGCACACCTCCATGTTGACACACTCATTCTAACAGTACAGTGTGCATACCTCCACAGGTACACACTCATTCTAACAGTACAGTGTGCACACCTCCACAGGGACACACTCATTCTAAAAGTTCAGTGTGCACACCTCCATGTGGACACAATCATTCTAACAGTTCAGTGTGCACACCTCCATGTGGACACACTCATTCTAACAGTTCAGTGTGCACACCTCCATGTGGGCACACTCATTCTAACAGTTCAGTGTGCACACATCCATGTGGGCAAACTCATTCTAACAGTTCAGTGTGCACACCTCCAAGTGGACACACTCATTCTAGCAGTTCAGTGTGCACCTCCATGTGGACACACTCATTCTAACAGTTCAATGTGCACACCTCCATGTGGACACACTCATTCTAACAGTTCAGTGTGCACACCTCCATGTGGACACACTCATTCTAACAGTTCAGTGTGCACACTTCCATGTGGACACACTCATTCTAACAGTTCAGTGTGCACACCTCCCCTTGGACACACTCATTCTAACAGTTAACTGTGCTAACCCCATGTGGGCACAGTCATTCTAACAGTTCAGTGTGCACACCTCCATGTGGACACACTCATTCTAACAGTTCAGTGTGCACACCTCCATGTTGACACACTCATTCTAACAGTACAGTGTGCATACCTCCACAGGTACACACTCATTCTAACAGTACAGTGTGCACACCTCCACAGGGACACACTCATTCTAAAAGTTCAGTGTGCACACCTCCATGTGGACACAATCATTCTAACAGTTCAGTGTGCACACCTCCATGTGGACACACTCATTCTAACAGTTCAGTGTGCACACCTCCATGTGGGCACACTCATTCTAATAGTTCAGTGTGCACACCTCCTTGTGGACACACTCATTCTAACAGTTCAGAGTGCACACCTCCACAGGGACACACTCATTCTAGCAGTTCAGTGTGCACCTCCATGTGGACACACTCATTCTAACAGTTCAATGTGCACACCTCCATGTGGACACACTCATTCTAACAGTTCAGTGTGCACACCTCCATGTGGACACACTCATTCTAACATTTCAGTGTGCACACATCCACAGGGACACACTTATTCTAACAGTTCAGTGTGCACACCTCCATGTGGACACACTCATTCTAACAGTTCAGTGTGCACACCTCCATGTGGGCACACTCATTCTAACAGTTCAGTGTGCACACCTCCATGTGGGCACACTCATTCTAACAGTTCGGTGTGCACACCTCCATGTGGGCACACTCATTCTAACAGTTCGGTGTGCACACCTCCATGTGGGCACACTCATTCTAAAAGTTCGGTGTGCACACCTCCATGTGGGCACACTCATTCTAACAGTTCAGTGTGCACACCTCCATGTGGGCATACTCATTCTAACAGTTCAGTGTGCACACCTCCATGTGGACACACTCATTCTAACAGTTCAGTGTGCACATCTCCACAGGGATACACTCATTCTAACAGTTCAGTGTGCACACCTCCATGTGGACACACTCATTCTAACATTTCAGTGTGCACACCTCCACAGGTACACACTCATTTTAACAGTTCAGTGTGCACACCTCCATGTGGACACAATCATTCTAACAGTTCAGTGTGAACAACTCCATGTGGACACACTCATTCTAACAGTTCAGTGTGCACACCTCCATGTGGACACACTCATTCTAACAGTTCAGTGTGCACACCTCCATGTGGACACACTCATTCTAACAGTTCAGTGTGCACATCTCCACAGGGATACACTCATTCTAACAGTTCAGTGTGCACAACTCCATGTGGACACACTCATTCTAACAGTTCAGTGTGCACACCTCCATGTGGACACACTCATTCTAACAGTTCAGTGTGCACACCTCCATGTGGACACACTCATTCTAACAGTTCAATGTGCACACCTCCACAGGGACACACTGATTCTAACAGTTCAGTGTGCACACCTCCATGTGGGCACACTCATTCTAACAGTTCAGTGTGCACACCTCCATTTGGACACACTCATTCTAACAGTTCAGTGTGCACACCTCGATGTGGACACACTCATTCTAACAGTTCAGTGTGCACACCTCCATGTGGGCACACTCATTCTAACAGTTCAGTGTGCACACCTCCATGTGGGCACACTCATTCTAACAGTTCAGTCTGCACACCTCCATGTGGGCACACTCATTCTAACAGTTCAGAGTGCACACCTCCATTTGGACACACTCATCCTAACAGTTCATTGTGCACACCTCCATGTGGGCACACTCATTCCAACAGTTCAATGTGCACACTTCCATGTGGGCACACTCATTCAAACAGTTCAGTGTGCACACTTCCATGTGGGCACACTCATTCTAACAGTTCAGTGTGCACACCTCCATGTGGACACACACATTCTAACAGTTCAGTGTGCACACCTCCATGTGGACACACTCATTCTAACAGTTCAGTGTGCACACCTCCACAGGGACACACTCATTCTAACAGTTCAAAGTGCACACCCCCATGTGGGCACAGTCATTCTAACAGTTCAGTGTGCACACCTCCATGTGGACACAGTCATTCTAACAGTTCAGTGATCACAACTCCATGTGGGCACACTCATTCTAACAGTTCAGTGTGCACACCTCCATGTGGGCACACTCATTTTAACAGTTCAGTGTGCACACCTCCATGTGGGCACACTCATTCTAACAGTTCAGTGTTCACACCTCCATATGGGCACACTCATTCTAACAGTTCAGTGTGCACACCTCCATGTGGGCACACTCATTCTAACAGTTCAGTGTGCACACCTCCATGTGGGCACACTCATTCTAACAGTTCAGTCTGCACACCTATATGTGGGCACATTCATTCTAACAGTTCAGTGTGCACACCTCCATGTGGACACACTCATTCTAACAGTTCAGTGTGCTCACCTCCATGTGGACAAACTCATTCTAACAGTTCAGTGTGCACACCTCCAGGTGGACACACTCATTCTGACAGTTCAGTGTGCACACCTCCATGTGGGCACACTCATTCTAACAGTTCAGAGTGCACACCTCCATTTGGACACACTCATCCTAACAGTTCAGTGTGCACACCTCCATGTGGGCACACTCATTCCAACAGTTCAGTGTGCACACTTCCATGTGGGCACACTCATTCAAACAGTTCAGTGTGCACACTTCCATGTGGGCACACTCATTCTAACAGTTCAGTGTGCACACCTCCATGTGGACACACCCATTCTAACAGTTCAGTGTGCACACCTCCATGTGGACACACTCATTCTAACAGTTCAGTGTGCACACCTCCACAGGGACACACTCATTCTAACAGTTCAAAGTGCACACCCCCATGTGGGCACAGTCATTCTAACAGTTCAGTGTGCACACCTCCATGTGGACACAGTCATTCTAACAGTTCAGTGAGCACAACTCCATGTGGGCACACTCATTCTAACAGTTCAGTGTGCACACCTCCATGTGGGCACACTCATTTTAACAGTTCAGTGTGCACACCTCCATGTGGGCACACTCATTCTAACAGTTCAGTGTTCACACCTCCATATGGGCACACTCATTCTAACAGTTCAGTGTGCACACCTCCATGTGGGCACACTCATTCTAACAGTTCAGTCTGCACACCTACATGTGGGCACATTCATTCTAACAGTTCAGTGTGCACACCTCCATGTGGACACACTCATTCTAACAGTTCAGTGTGCACACATCCATGTGGACACACTCATTCTAACAGTTCAGTGTGCACACTTCCATGTGGACACATTCATTCTAACAGTTCAGTGTGCACACCTCCATGTGGACACACTCATTCTAACAGTTCAGTGTGCACATCTCCACAGGGATTCACTCATTGTAACAGTTCAGTGTGCACAACTCCATGTGGACACACTCATTCTAACAGTTCAGTGTGCACACCTCCATGTGGACACACTCATTCTAACAGTTCAGTGTGCACACCACCATGTGGGCACACTCATTCTCACAGTTCAGTGTGCACACCTCCATGTGGACACACTCATTCTAACAGTTCAGTGTGCACACCTCCATGTGGACACACTCATTCTAACAGTTCAGTGTGTACACCTCCATGTGGGCACACTCATTCTAACAGTTCAGTGTGCACACCTCCATGTGGACACACGCATTCTAACAGTTCAGTGTGCACACCTCGATGTGGACACACTCATTCTAACAGTTCAGAGTGCACACCTCCATGTGGGCACACTCATTCCAACAGTTCAGTGTGCACACCTCCATGTGGGCACACTCATTCTAACAGTTCAGTCTGCACACCTCCATGTGGGCACACTCATTCTAACAGTTCAGTGTGCACACCTCCATGTGGACACACTCATTCTAACAGTTCAGTGTGCACACCTCCATGTGGGCACACTCATTCTAACAGTTCAGTGTGCACAACTCCATGTGGGCACACTCATTCAAACAGTTCAGTGTGCACACCTCCATGTGGGCACACTCATTCTAACAGTTCAGTGTGCTCACCTCCATGTGGACACACTCATTCTAACAGTTCAGTCTGCACACCTCCATGTGGGCACACTCATTCTAACAGTTCAGTGTGCACACATCCATGTGGACACACTCATTCTAACAGTTCAGTGTGCACACCTCCATGTGGGCACACTCATTCTAACAGTTCAGTGTGCACACCTCCATGTGGGCACACTCATTCAAACAGTTCAGAGTGCACACTTCCATGTGGGCACACTCATTCTAACAGTTCAGTGTGCACACCTCCATGTGGACACACTCATTCTAACAGTTCAGTGTGCACACCTCCATGTGGGCACACTCATTCTAACAGTTCAGTGTGCACACCTCCATGTGGGCACACTCATTCTAACAGTTCAGTGTGCACACCTCCATGTGGGCACACTCATTCTAACAGTTCAGTGTGCACACCTCCAAGTGGACACACTCATTCTAACAGTTCAGTGTGCACACCTCCATGTGGACACACTCATTCTAACAGTTCAGTGTGCACACCTCCATGTGGACACACTCATTCTAACAGTTCAGTGTGCACACCTCCATGTGGACACACTCATTCTAACAGTTCAGTGTGCACATCTCCACAGGGATACACTCATTGTAACAGTTCAGTGTGCACAACTCCATGTGGACACACTCATTCTAACAGTTCAGTGTGCACACCACCATGTGGGCACACTCATTCTAACAGTTCAGTGTGCACACCTCCATGTGGACACACTCATTCTAACAGTTAAGTGTGCACACCTCCAGGTGGACACACTCATTCTAACAGTTCAGTGTGCACACCTCCATGTGGGCACACTCATTCAAACAGTTCAGTGTGCACACCTCCATGTGGACACACTCATTCTAACAGTTCAGTGTGCACACCTCGATGTGGACACACTCATTCTAACAGTTCAGAGTGCACACCTCCATGTGGGCACACTCATTCTAACAGTTCAGTGTGCACACCTCCATGTGGGCACACTCTTTCTAATAGTTCAGTCTGCACACCTCCATGTGGGCACACTCATTCTAACAGTTCAGTGTGCACACCTCCATGTGGACACACACATTCTAACAGTTCAGTGTGCACACCTCCATGTGGTCACACTCATTCTAACAGTTCAGTGTGCACACCTCCACAGGGACACGCTCATTCTAACAGTTCAAAGTGCACACCTCCATGTGGGCACACTAATTCTAACAGTTCAGTGTGCACACCTCCATGTGGGCACACTCATTCTAACAGTTCAGTGTGCACACCTCCATGTGGGCACACTCATTCTAACAGTTCAGTCTGCACACCTCCATGTGGACAAATTCTAACACTACAGTGTGCACACCTCCATGTGGGCACACTCATTCTAACATTTCAGTGTGCACACCTCCACAGGGACACACTCATTCTAACAGTTCAGTGTGCACACCTCCATGTGGACACACTCATTCTAACAGTTCAGTGTGCACACCTCCATGTGGGCACACTCATTCTAACAGTACAGTGTGCACACCTCCATGTGGACACACTCATTCTAACAGTTCAGTGTGCACACTTCCATGTGGACACACTCATTCTAAGAGTTCAGTGTGCACACCTCCACAGGGACACACTCATTCTAACAGTTAACTGTGCTAACCCCATGTGGGCACAGTCATTCTAACAGTTCAGTGTGCACACCTCCATGTGGACACACTCATTCTAACAGTTCAGTGTGCACACCTCCATGTTGACACACTCATTCTAACAGTTCAGTGTGCACACCTCCATGTGGACACAATCATTCTAACAGTTCAGTGTGCACACCTCCATGTGGACACACTCATTCTAACAGTTCAGTGTGCACACCTCCATGTGGGCACACTCATTCTAACAGTTCAGTGTGCACACATCCATGTGGGCACACTCATTCTAACAGTTCAGTGTGCACACCTCCAAGTGGACACACTCATTCTAGCAGTTCAGTGTGCACCTCCATGTGGACACACTCATTCTAACAGTTCAATGTGCACACCTCCATGTGTACACACTCATTCTAACAGTTCAGTGTGCACACCTCCATGTGGACACACTCATTCTAACATTTCAGTGTGCACACATCCACAGGGACACACTTATTCTAACAGTTCAGTGTGCACACCTCCATGTGGACACACTCATTCTAACAGTTCAGTGTGCACACCTCCATGTGGGCACACTCATTCTAACAGTTCAGTGTGCACACCTCCATGTGGGCACACTCATTCTAACAGTTCAGTGTGCACACCTCCATGTGGGCACACTCATTCTAACAGTTCGGTGTGCACACCTCCATGTGGGCACACTCATTCTAACATTTCGGTGTGCACACCTCCATGTGGGCACACTCATTCTAACAGTTCAGTGTGCACACCTCCATGTGGGCACACTCATTCTAACAGTTCAGTGTGCACACCTCCAAGTGGACACACTCATTCTAACAGTTCAGTGTGCACACCTCCATGTGGACACACTCATTCTAACAGTTCAGTGTGCACACCTCCATGTGGACACACTCATTCTAACAGTTCAGTGTGCACACCTCCATGTGGGCACACTCATTCTAACAGTTCAGTGTGCACATCTCCACAGGGATACACTCATTGTAAGAGTTCAGTGTGCACAACTCCATGTGGACACACTCATTCTAACAGTTCAGTGTGCACACCACCATGTAGGCACACTCATTCTAACAGTTCAGTGTGCACACCTCCATGTGGACACACTCATTCTAACAGTTCAGTGTGCACACCTCCAGGTGGACACACTCATTCTAACAGTTCAGTGTGCACACCTCCATGTGGGCACACTCATTCAAACAGTTCAGTGTGCACACCTCCATGTGGACACACTCATTCTAACAGTTCAGTGTGCACACCTCGATGTGGACACACTCATTCTAACAGGTCAGAGTGCACACCTCCATGTGGGCACACTCATTCTAACAGTTCAGTGTGCACACCTCCATGTGGGCACACTCATTCTAACAGTTCAGTCTGCACACCTCCATGTGGGCACACTCATTCTAACAGTTCAGTGTGCACACCTCCATGTGGACACACACATTCTAACAGTTCAGTGTGCACACCTCCATGTGGTCACACTCATTCTAACAGTTCAGTGTGCACACCTCCACAGGGACACGCTCATTCTAACAGTTCAAAGTGCACACCTCCATGTGGGCACAGTCATTCTAACAGTTGAGTGTGCACACCTCCATGTGGACACACTCATTCTAACAGTTCAGTGTGCACAGCTCCATGTGGGCACACTCATTCTAACAGTTCAGTGTGCACACCTCCATGTGGGCACACTCATTCTAATAGTTCAGTGTGCACACCTCCTTGTGGACACACTCATTCTAACAGTTCAGAGTGCACACCTCCATGTGGGCACACTCATTCTAACAGTTCAGTGTGCACACCTCCATGTGGGCACACTCATTCTAACAGTTCAGTGTGCACACCTCCATGTGGGCACACTCATTCTAACAGTTCAGTCTGCACACCTCCATGTGGACAAATTCTAACACTACAGTGTGCACACCTCCATGTGGACACACTCATTCTAACATTTCAGTGTGCACACCTCCACAGGGACACACTCATTCTAACAGTTCAGTGTGCACACCTCCATGTGGACACACTCATTCTAACAGTTCAGTGTGCACACCTCCATGTGGGCACACTCATTCTAACAGTACAGTGTGCACACCTCCATGTGGACACACTCATTCTAACAGTTCAGTGTGCACACCTCGATGTGGACACACTCATTCTAACAGTTCAGAGTGCACACCTCCATGTGGGCACACTCATTCTAACAGTTCAGTGTGCACACCTCCATGTGGGCACACTCATTCTAACAGTTCAGTCTGCACACCTCCATGTGGGCACACTCATTCTAACAGTTCAGTGTGCACACCTCCATGTGGACACACTCATTCTAACAGTTCAGTGTGCACACCTCCATGTGGGCACACTCATTCTAACAGTTCAGTGTGCACAACTCCATGTGGGCACACTCATTCAAACAGTTCAGTGTGCACACCTCCATGTGGGCACACTCATTCTAACAGTTCAGTGTGCACATCTCCACAGGGATACACTCATTGTAACAGTTCAGTGTGCACAACTCCATGTGGACACACTCATTCTAACAGTTCAGTGTGCACACCACCATGTGGGCACACTCATTCTAACAGTTCAGTGTGCTCACCTCCATGTGGACACACTCATTCTAACAGTTCAGTGTGCACACCTCCAGGTGGACACACTCATTCTGACAGTTCAGTGTGCACACATCCATGTGGACACACTCATTCTAACAGTTCAGTGTGCACACCTCCATGTGGGCACACTCATTCTAACAGTTCAGTGTGCACACCTCCATGTGGGCACACTCATTCAAACAGTTCAGAGTGCACACTTCCATGTGGGCACACTCATTCTAACAGTTCAGTGTGCACACCTCCATGTGGACACACTCATTCTAACAGTTCAGTGTGCACACCTCCATGTGGGCACACTCATTCTAACAGTTCAGTGTGCACACCTCCATGTGGGCACACTCATTCTAACAGTTCAGTGTGCACACCTCCATGTGGGCACACTCATTCTAACAGTTCAGTGTGCACACCTCCAAGTGGACACACTCATTCTAACAGTTCAGTGTGCACACCTCCATGTGGACACACTCATTCTAACAGTTCAGTGTGCACACCTCCATGTGGACACACTCATTCTAACAGTTCAGTGTGCACACCTCCATGTGGACACACTCATTCTAACAGTTCAGTGTGCACATCTCCACAGGGATACACTCATTGTAACAGTTCAGTGTGCACAACTCCATGTGGACACACTCATTCTAACAGTTCAGTGTGCACACCACCATGTGGGCACACTCATTCTAACAGTTCAGTGTGCACACCTCCATGTGGACACACTCATTCTAACAGTTCAGTGTGCACACCTACATGTGGGCACATTCATTCTAACAGTTCAGTGTGCACACCTCCATGTGGACACACTCATTCTAACAGTTCAGTGTGCTCACCTCCATGTGGACACACTCATTCTAACAGTTCAGTGTGCACACCTCCAGGTGGACACACTCATTCTGACAGTTCAGTGTGCACACCTCCATGTGGGCACACTCATTCTAACAGTTCAGAGTGCACACCTCCATTTGGACACACTCATCCTAACAGTTCAGTGTGCACACCTCCATGTGGGCACACTCATTCCAACAGTTCAGTGTGCACACTTCCATGTGGGCACACTCATTCAAACAGTTCAGTGTGCACACTTCCATGTGGGCACACTCATTCTAACAGTTCAGTGTGCACACCTCCATGTGGACACACACATTCTAACAGTTCAGTGTGCACACCTCCATGTGGACACACTCATTCTAACAGTTCAGTGTGCACACCTCCACAGGGACACACTCATTCTAACAGTTCAAAGTGCACACCCCCATGTGGGCACAGTCATTCTAACAGTTAAGTGTGCACACCTCCATGTGGACACAGTCATTCTAACAGTTCAGTGAGCACAACTCCATGTGGGCACACTCATTCTAACAGTTCAGTGTGCACACCTCCATGTGGGCACACTCATTTTAACAGTTCAGTGTGCACACCTCCATGTGGGCACACTCATTCTAACAGTTCAGTGTTCACACCTCCATATGGGCACACTCATTCTAACAGTTCAGTGTGCACACCTCCATGTGGGCACACTCATTCTAACAGTTCAGTGTGCACACCTCCATGTGGGCACACTCATTCTAACAGTTCAGTCTGCACACCTACATGTGGGCACATTCATTCTAACAGTTCAGTGTGCACACCTCCATGTGGACACACTCATTCTAACAGTTCAGTGTGCACACATCCATGTGGACACACTCATTCTAACAGTTCAGTGTGCACACTTCCATGTGGACACATTCATTCTAACAGTTCAGTGTGCACACCTCCATGTGGACACACTCATTCTAACAGTTCAGTGTGCACATCTCCACAGGGATACACTCATTGTAACAGTTCAGTGTGCACAACTCCATGTGGACACACTCATTCTAACAGTTCAGTGTGCACACCTCCATGTGGACACACTCATTCTAACAGTTCAGTGTGCACACCACCATGTGGGCACACTCATTCTAACAGTTCAGTGTGCACACCTCCATGTGGACACACTCATTCTAACAGTTCAGTGTGCACACCTCCATGTGGACACACTCATTCTAACAGTTCAGTGTGTACACCTCCATGTGGGCACACTCATTCTAACAGTTCAGTGTGCACACCTCCATGTGGACACACTCATTCTAACAGTTCAGTGTGCACACCTCGATGTGGACACACTCATTCTAACAGTTCAGAGTGCACACCTCCATGTGGGCACACTCATTCTAACAGTTCAGTGTGCACACCTCCATGTGGGCACACTCATTCTAACAGTTCAGTCTGCACACCTCCATGTGGGCACACTCATTCTAACAGTTCAGTGTGCACACCTCCATGTGGACACACTCATTCTAACAGTTCAGTGTGCACACCTCCATGTGGGCACACTCATTCTAACAGTTCAGTGTGCACAACTCCATGTGGGCACACTCATTCAAACAGTTCAGTGTGCACACCTCCATGTGGGCACACTCATTCTAACAGTTCAGTGTGCACATCTCCACAGGGATACACTCATTGTAACAGTTCAGTGTGCACAACTCCATGTGGACACACTCATTCTAACAGTTCAGTGTGCACACCACCATGTGGGCACACTCATTCTAACAGTTCAGTGTGCTCACCTCCATGTGGACACACTCATTCTAACAGTTCAGTGTGCACACCTCCAGGTGGACACACTCATTCTGACAGTTCAGTGTGCACACCTCCATGTGGGCACACTCATTCTAACAGTTCAGTGTGCACACCTCCATGTGGACACACTCATTCTAACAGTTCAGTGTGCACACCTCGATGTGGACACACTCATTCTAACATTTCAGAGTGCACACCTCCATGTGGGCACACTCATTCTAACAGTTCAGTGTGCACACCTCCATGTGGGCACACTCATTCTAACAGTTCAGTCTGCACACCTCCATGTGGGCACACTCATTCTAACAGTTCAGTGTGCACACATCCATGTGGACACACTCATTCTAACAGTTCAGTGTGCACACCTCCATGTGGGCACACTCATTCTAACAGTTCAGTGTGCACACCTCCATGTGGGCACACTCATTCAAACAGTTCAGAGTGCACACTTCCATGTGGGCACACTCATTCTAACAGTTCAGTGTGCACACCTCCATGTGGACACACTCATTCTAACAGTTCAGTGTGCACACCTCCATGTGGGCACACTCATTCTAACAGTTCAGTGTGCACACCTCCATGTGGGCACACTCATTCTAACAGTTCAGTGTGCACACCTCCATGTGGGCACACTCATTCTAACAGTTCAGTGTGCACACCTCCAAGTGGACACACTCATTCTAACAGTTCAGTGTGCACACCTCCATGTGGACACACTCATTCTAACAGTTCAGTGTGCACACCTCCATGTGGACACACTCATTCTAACAGTTCAGTGTGCACACCTCCATGTGGACACACTCATTCTAACAGTTCAGTGTGCACATCTCCACAGGGATACACTCATTGTAACAGTTCAGTGTGCACAACTCCATGTGGACACACTCATTCTAACAGTTCAGTGTGCACACCACCATGTGGGCACACTCATTCTAACAGTTCAGTGTGCACACCTCCATGTGGACACACTCATTCTAACAGTTCAGTGTGCACACCTCCATGTGGACACAGTCATTCTAACAGTTCAGTGTGCACACCTCCAGGTGGACACACTCATTCTAACAGTTCAGTGTGCACACCTCCATGTGGGCACACTCATTCAAACAGTTCAGTGTGCACACCTCCATGTGGACACACTCATTCTAACAGTTCAGTGTGCACACCTCGATGTGGACACACTCATTCTAACAGTTCAGAGTGCACACCTCCATGTGGGCACACTCATTCTAACAGTTCAGTGTGCACACCTCCATGTGGGCACACTCTTTCTAATAGTTCAGTCTGCACACCTCCATGTGGGCACACTCATTCTAACAGTTCAGTGTGCACACCTCCATGTGGACACACACATTCTAACAGTTCAGTGTGCACACCTCCATGTGGTCACACTCATTCTAACAGTTCAGTGTGCACACCTCCACAGGGACACGCTCATTCTAACAGTTCAAAGTGCACACCTCCATGTGGGCACAGTCATTCTAACAGTTGAGTGTGCACACCTCCATGTGGACACACTCATTCTAACAGTTCAGTGTGCACACCTCCATGTGGACACACTCATTCTAACAGTTCAGTGTGCACATCTCCACAGGGATACACTCATTGTAACAGTTCAGTGTGCACAACTCCATGTGGACACACTCATTCTAACAGTTCAGTGTGCACACCACCATGTGGGCACACTCATTCTAACAGTTCAGTGTGCACACCTCCATGTGGACACACTCATTCTAACAGTTCAGTGTGCACACATCCATGTGGACACACTCATTCTAACAGTTCAGTGTGCACACTTCCATGTGGACACATTCATTCTAACAGTTCAGTGTGCACACCTCCATGTGGACACACTCATTCTAACAGTTCAGTGTGCACATCTCCACAGGGATACACTCATTGTAACAGTTCAGTGTGCACAACTCCATGTGGACACACTCATTCTAACAGTTCAGTGTGCACACCTCCATGTGGACACACTCATTCTAACAGTTCAGTGTGCACACCACCATGTGGGCACACTCATTCTAACAGTTCAGTGTGCACACCTCCATGTGGACACACTCATTCTAACAGTTCAGTGTGCACACCTCCATGTGGACACACTCATTCTAACAGTTCAGTGTGTACACCTCCATGTGGGCACACTCATTCTAACAGTTCAGTGTGCACACCTCCATGTGGACACACTCATTCTAACAGTTCAGTGTGCACACCTCGATGTGGACACACTCATTCTAACAGTTCAGAGTGCACACCTCCATGTGGGCACACTCATTCTAACAGTTCAGTGTGCACACCTCCATGTGGGCACACTCATTCTAACAGTTCAGTCTGCACACCTCCATGTGGGCACACTCATTCTAACAGTTCAGTGTGCACACCTCCATGTGGACACACTCATTCTAACAGTTCAGTGTGCACACCTCCATGTGGGCACACTCATTCTAACAGTTCAGTGTGCACAACTCCATGTGGGCACACTCATTCAAACAGTTCAGTGTGCACACCTCCATGTGGGCACACTCATTCTAACAGTTCAGTGTGCACATCTCCACAGGGATACACTCATTGTAACAGTTCAGTGTGCACAACTCCATGTGGACACACTCATTCTAACAGTTCAGTGTGCACACCACCATGTGGGCACACTCATTCTAACAGTTCAGTGTGCTCACCTCCATGTGGACACACTCATTCTAACAGTTCAGTGTGCACACCTCCAGGTGGACACACTCATTCTGACAGTTCAGTGTGCACACCTCCATGTGGGCACACTCATTCTAACAGTTCAGTGTGCACACCTCCATGTGGACACACTCATTCTAACAGTTCAGTGTGCACACCTCGATGTGGACACACTCATTCTAACATTTCAGAGTGCACACCTCCATGTGGGCACACTCATTCTAACAGTTCAGTGTGCACACCTCCATGTGGGCACACTCATTCTAACAGTTCAGTCTGCACACCTCCATGTGGGCACACTCATTCTAACAGTTCAGTGTGCACACATCCATGTGGACACACTCATTCTAACAGTTCAGTGTGCACACCTCCATGTGGGCACACTCATTCTAACAGTTCAGTGTGCACACCTCCATGTGGGCACACTCATTCAAACAGTTCAGAGTGCACACTTCCATGTGGGCACACTCATTCTAACAGTTCAGTGTGCACACCTCCATGTGGACACACTCATTCTAACAGTTCAGTGTGCACACCTCCATGTGGGCACACTCATTCTAACAGTTCAGTGTGCACACCTCCATGTGGGCACACTCATTCTAACAGTTCAGTGTGCACACCTCCATGTGGGCACACTCATTCTAACAGTTCAGTGTGCACACCTCCAAGTGGACACACTCATTCTAACAGTTCAGTGTGCACACCTCCATGTGGACACACTCATTCTAACAGTTCAGTGTGCACACCTCCATGTGGACACACTCATTCTAACAGTTCAGTGTGCACACCTCCATGTGGACACACTCATTCTAACAGTTCAGTGTGCACATCTCCACAGGGATACACTCATTGTAACAGTTCAGTGTGCACAACTCCATGTGGACACACTCATTCTAACAGTTCAGTGTGCACACCACCATGTGGGCACACTCATTCTAACAGTTCAGTGTGCACACCTCCATGTGGACACACTCATTCTAACAGTTCAGTGTGCACACCTCCATGTGGACACAGTCATTCTAACAGTTCAGTGTGCACACCTCCAGGTGGACACACTCATTCTAACAGTTCAGTGTGCACACCTCCATGTGGGCACACTCATTCAAACAGTTCAGTGTGCACACCTCCATGTGGACACACTCATTCTAACAGTTCAGTGTGCACACCTCGATGTGGACACACTCATTCTAACAGTTCAGAGTGCACACCTCCATGTGGGCACACTCATTCTAACAGTTCAGTGTGCACACCTCCATGTGGGCACACTCTTTCTAATAGTTCAGTCTGCACACCTCCATGTGGGCACACTCATTCTAACAGTTCAGTGTGCACACCTCCATGTGGACACACACATTCTAACAGTTCAGTGTGCACACCTCCATGTGGTCACACTCATTCTAACAGTTCAGTGTGCACACCTCCACAGGGACACGCTCATTCTAACAGTTCAAAGTGCACACCTCCATGTGGGCACAGTCATTCTAACAGTTGAGTGTGCACACATCCATGTGGACACACTCATTCTAACAGTTCAGTGTGCACACCTCCATGTGGGCACACTCATTCTAACAGTTCAGTGTGCACACCTCCATGTGGGCACACTCATTCTAATAGTTCAGTGTGCACACCTCCTTGTGGACACACTCATTCTAACAGTTCAGAGTGCACACCTCCATGTGGGCACACTAATTCTAACAGTTCAGTGTGCACACCTCCATGTGGGCACACTCATTCTAACAGTTCAGTGTGCACACCTCCATGTGGGCACACTCATTCTAACAGTTCAGTCTGCACACCTCCATGTGGACAAATTCTAACACTACAGTGTGCACACCTCCATGTGGGCACACTCATTCTAACATTTCAGTGTGCACACCTCCACAGGGACACACTCATTCTAACAGTTCAGTGTGCACACCTCCATGTGGACACACTCATTCTAACAGTTCAGTGTGCACACCTCCATGTGGGCACACTCATTCTAACAGTACAGTGTGCACACCTCCATGTGGACACACTCATTCTAACAGTTCAGTGTGCACACTTCCATGTGGACACACTCATTCTAACAGTTCAGTGTGCACACCTCCACAGGGACACACTCATTCTAACAGTTAACTGTGCTAACCCCATGTGGGCACAGTCATTCTAACAGTTCAGTGTGCACACCTCCATGTGGACACACTCATTCTAACAGTTCAGTGTGCACACCTCGATGTGGACACACTCATTCTAACAGTTCAGAGTGCACACCTCCATGTGGGCACACTCATTCTAACAGTTCAGTGTGCACACCTCCATGTGGGCACACTCTTTCTAATAGTTCAGTCTGCACACCTCCATGTGGGCACACTCATTCTAACAGTTCAGTGTGCACACCTCCATGTGGACACACACATTCTAACAGTTCAGTGTGCACACCTCCATGTGGTCACACTCATTCTAACAGTTCAGTGTGCACACCTCCACAGGGACACGCTCATTCTAACAGTTCAAAGTGCACACCTCCATGTGGGCACAGTCATTCTAACAGTTGAGTGTGCACACATCCATGTGGACACACTCATTCTAACAGTTCAGTGTGCACACCTCCATGTGGGCACACTCATTCTAACAGTTCAGTGTGCACACCTCCATGTGGGCACACTCATTCTAATAGTTCAGTGTGCACACCTCCTTGTGGACACACTCATTCTAACAGTTCAGAGTGCACACCTCCATGTGGGCACACTAATTCTAACAGTTCAGTGTGCACACCTCCATGTGGGCACACTCATTCTAACAGTTCAGTGTGCACACCTCCATGTGGGCACACTCATTCTAACAGTTCAGTCTGCACACCTCCATGTGGACAAATTCTAACACTACAGTGTGCACACCTCCATGTGGGCACACTCATTCTAACATTTCAGTGTGCACACCTCCACAGGGACACACTCATTCTAACAGTTCAGTGTGCACACCTCCATGTGGACACACTCATTCTAACAGTTCAGTGTGCACACCTCCATGTGGGCACACTCATTCTAACAGTACAGTGTGCACACCTCCATGTGGACACACTCATTCTAACAGTTCAGTGTGCACACTTCCATGTGGACACACTCATTCTAACAGTTCAGTGTGCACACCTCCACAGGGACACACTCATTCTAACAGTTAACTGTGCTAACCCCATGTGGGCACAGTCATTCTAACAGTTCAGTGTGCACACCTCCATGTGGACACACTCATTCTAACAGTTCAGTGTGCACACCTCCATGTTGACACACTCATTCTAACAGTTCAGTGTGCACACCTCCATGTGGACACAATCATTCTAACAGTTCAGTGTGCACACCTCCATGTGGACACACTCATTCTAACAGTTCAGTGTGCACACCTCCATGTGGGCACACTCATTCTAACAGTTCAGTGTGCACACATCCATGTGGGCACACTCATTCTAACAGTTCAGTGTGCACACCTCCAAGTGGACACACTCATTCTAGCAGTTCAGTGTGCACCTCCATGTGGACACACTCATTCTAACAGTTCAATGTGCACACCTCCATGTGTACACACTCATTCTAACAGTTCAGTGTGCACACCTCCATGTGGACACACTCATTCTAACATTTCAGTGTGCACACATCCACAGGGACACACTTATTCTAACAGTTCAGTGTGCACACCTCCATGTGGACACACTCATTCTAACAGTTCAGTGTGCACACCTCCATGTGGGCACACTCATTCTAACAGTTCAGTGTGCACACCTCCATGTGGGCACACTCATTCTAACAGTTCAGTGTGCACACCTCCATGTGGGCACACTCATTCTAACAGTTCGGTGTGCACACCTCCATGTGGGCACACTCATTCTAACAGTTCGGTGTGCACACCTCCATGTGGGCACACTCATTCTAACAGTTCAGTGTGCACACCTCCATGTGGGCACACTCATTCTAACAGTTCAGTGTGCACACCTCCAAGTGGACACACTCATTCTAACAGTTCAGTGTGCACACCTCCATGTGGACACACTCATTCTAACAGTTCAGTGTGCACACCTCCATGTGGACACACTCATTCTAACAGTTCAGTGTGCACACCTCCATGTGGGCACACTCATTCTAACAGTTCAGTGTGCACATCTCCACAGGGATACACTCATTGTAAGAGTTCAGTGTGCACAACTCCATGTGGACACACTCATTCTAACAGTTCAGTGTGCACACCACCATGTAGGCACACTCATTCTAACAGTTCAGTGTGCACACCTCCATGTGGACACACTCATTCTAACAGTTCAGAGTGCACACCTCCATGTGGGCACACTCATTCTAACAGTTCAGTGTGCACACCTCCATGTGGGCACACTCATTCTAACCGTTCAGTCTGCACACCTCCATGTGGGCACACTCATTCTAACAGTTCAGTGTGCACACCTCCATGTGGACACACACATTCTAACAGTTCAGTGTGCACACCTCCATGTTGTCACACTCATTCTAACAGTTCAGTGTGCACACCTCCACAGGGACACGCTCATTCTAACAGTTCACAGTGCACACCTCCATGTGGGCACAGTCATTCTAACAGTTGAGTGTGCACACCTCCATGTGGACACACTCATTCTAACAGTTCAGTGTGCACACCTCCATGTGGGCACACTCATTCTAACTGTTCAGTGTGCACACCTCCATGTGGGCACACTCATTCTAATAGTTCAGTGTGCACACCTCCTTGTGGACACACTCATTCTAACAGTTCAGAGTGCACACCTCCATGTGGGCACACTCATTCTAACAGTTCAGTGTGCACACCTCCATGTGGGCACACTCATTCTAACAGTTCAGTGTGCACACCTCCATGTGGACACACTCATTCTAACAGTTCAGTCTGCACACCTCCATGTGGACAAATTCTAACACTACAGTGTGCACACCTCCATGTGGACACACTCATTCTAACATTTCAGTGTGCACACCTCCACAGGGACACACTCATTCTAACAGTTCAGTGTGCACACCTCCATGTGGACACACTCATTCTAACAGTTCAGTGTGCACACCTCCATGTGGGCACACTCATTCTAACAGTACAGTGTGCACACCTCCATGTGGACACACTCATTCTAACAGTTACGTGTGCACACTTCCATGTGGACACACTCATTCTAACAGTTCAGTGTGCACACCTCCCCTTGGACACACTCATTCTAACAGTTAACTGTGCTAACCCCATGTGGGCACAGTCATTCTAACAGTTCAGTGTGCACACCTCCATGTGGACACACTCATTCTAACAGTTCAGTGTGCACACCTCCATGTTGACACACTCATTCTAACAGTACAGTGTGCATACCTCCACAGGTACACACTCATTCTAACAGTACAGTGTGCACACCTCCACAGGGACACACTCATTCTAAAAGTTCAGTGTGCACACCTCCATGTGGACACAATCATTCTAACAGTTCAGTGTGCACACCTCCATGTGGACACACTCATTCTAACAGTTCAGTGTGCACACCTCCATGTGGGCACACTCATTCTAACAGTTCAGTGTGCACACATCCATGTGGGCAAACTCATTCTAACAGTTCAGTGTGCACACCTCCAAGTGGACACACTCATTCTAGCAGTTCAGTGTGCACCTCCATGTGGACACACTCATTCTAACAGTTCAATGTGCACACCTCCATGTGGACACACTCATTCTAACAGTTCAGTGTGCACACCTCCATGTGGACACACTCATTCTAACAGTTCAGTGTGCACACTTCCATGTGGACACACTCATTCTAACAGTTCAGTGTGCACACCTCCCCTTGGACACACTCATTCTAACAGTTAACTGTGCTAACCCCATGTGGGCACAGTCATTCTAACAGTTCAGTGTGCACACCTCCATGTGGACACACTCATTCTAACAGTTAAGTGTGCACACCTCCATGTTGACACACTCATTCTAACAGTACAGTGTGCATACCTCCACAGGTACACACTCATTCTAACAGTACAGTGTGCACACCTCCACAGGGACACACTCATTCTAAAAGTTCAGTGTGCACACCTCCATGTGGACACAATCATTCTAACAGTTCAGTGTGCACACCTCCATGTGGACACACTCATTCTAACAGTTCAGTGTGCACACCTCCATGTGGGCACACTCATTCTAATAGTTCAGTGTGCACACCTCCTTGTGGACACACTCATTCTAACAGTTCAGAGTGCACACCTCCACAGGGACACACTCATTCTAGCAGTTCAGTGTGCACCTCCATGTGGACACACTCATTCTAACAGTTCAATGTGCACACCTCCATGTGGACACACTCATTCTAACAGTTCAGTGTGCACACCTCCATGTGGACACACTCATTCTAACATTTCAGTGTGCACACATCCACAGGGACACACTTATTCTAACAGTTCAGTGTGCACACCTCCATGTGGACACACTCATTCTAACAGTTCAGTGTGCACACCTCCATGTGGGCACACTCATTCTAACAGTTCAGTGTGCACACCTCCATGTGGGCACACTCATTCTAACAGTTCGGTGTGCACACCTCCATGTGGGCACACTCATTCTAACAGTTCGGTGTGCACACCTCCATGTGGGCACACTCATTCTAACAGTTCGGTGTGCACACCTCCATGTGGGCACACTCATTCTAACAGTTCAGTGTGCACACCTCCATGTGGGCATACTCATTCTAACAGTTCAGTGTGCACACCTCCATGTGGACACACTCATTCTAACAGTTCAGTGTGCACATCTCCACAGGGATACACTCATTCTAACAGTTCAGTGTGCACACCTCCATGTGGACACACTCATTCTAACATTTCAGTGTGCACACCTCCACAGGTACACACTCATTTTAACAGTTCAGTGTGCACACCTCCATGTGGACACAATCATTCTAACAGTTCAGTGTGAACAACTCCATGTGGACACACTCATTCTAACAGTTCAGTGTGCACACCTCCATGTGGACACACTCATTCTAACAGTTCAGTGTGCACACCTCCATGTGGACACACTCATTCTAACAGTTCAGTGTGCACATCTCCACAGGGATACACTCATTCTAACAGTTCAGTGTGCACAACTCCATGTGGACACACTCATTCTAACAGTTCAGTGTGCACACCTCCATGTGGACACACTCATTCTAACAGTTCAGTGTGCACACCTCCATGTGGACACACTCATTCTAACAGTTCAATGTGCACACCTCCACAGGGACACACTGATTCTAACAGTTCAGTGTGCACACCTCCATGTGGGCACACTCATTCTAACAGTTCAGTGTGCACACCTCCATTTGGACACACTCATTCTAACAGTTCAGTGTGCACACCTCGATGTGGACACACTCATTCTAACAGTTCAGTGTGCACACCTCCATGTGGGCACACTCATTCTAACAGTTCAGTGTGCACACCTCCATGTGGGCACACTCATTCTAACAGTTCAGTCTGCACACCTCCATGTGGGCACACTCATTCTAACAGTTCAGAGTGCACACCTCCATTTGGACACACTCATCCTAACAGTTCATTGTGCACACCTCCATGTGGGCACACTCATTCCAACAGTTCAATGTGCACACTTCCATGTGGGCACACTCATTCAAACAGTTCAGTGTGCACACTTCCATGTGGGCACACTCATTCTAACAGTTCAGTGTGCACACCTCCATGTGGACACACACATTCTAACAGTTCAGTGTGCACACCTCCATGTGGACACACTCATTCTAACAGTTCAGTGTGCACACCTCCACAGGGACACACTCATTCTAACAGTTCAAAGTGCACACCCCCATGTGGGCACAGTCATTCTAACAGTTCAGTGTGCACACCTCCATGTGGACACAGTCATTCTAACAGTTCAGTGATCACAACTCCATGTGGGCACACTCATTCTAACAGTTCAGTGTGCACACCTCCATGTGGGCACACTCATTTTAACAGTTCAGTGTGCACACCTCCATGTGGGCACACTCATTCTAACAGTTCAGTGTTCACACCTCCATATGGGCACACTCATTCTAACAGTTCAGTGTGCACACCTCCATGTGGGCACACTCATTCTAACAGTTCAGTGTGCACACCTCCATGTGGGCACACTCATTCTAACAGTTCAGTCTGCACACCTATATGTGGGCACATTCATTCTAACAGTTCAGTGTGCACACCTCCATGTGGACACACTCATTCTAACAGTTCAGTGTGCTCACCTCCATGTGGACACACTCATTCTAACAGTTCAGTGTGCACACCTCCAGGTGGACACACTCATTCTGACAGTTCAGTGTGCACACCTCCATGTGGGCACACTCATTCTAACAGTTCAGAGTGCACACCTCCATTTGGACACACTCATCCTAACAGTTCAGTGTGCACACCTCCATGTGGGCACACTCATTCCAACAGTTCAGTGTGCACACTTCCATGTGGGCACACTCATTCAAACAGTTCAGTGTGCACACTTCCATGTGGGCACACTCATTCTAACAGTTCAGTGTGCACACCTCCATGTGGACACACCCATTCTAACAGTTCAGTGTGCACACCTCCATGTGGACACACTCATTCTAACAGTTCAGTGTGCACACCTCCACAGGGACACACTCATTCTAACAGTTCAAAGTGCACACCCCCATGTGGGCACAGTCATTCTAACAGTTCAGTGTGCACACCTCCATGTGGACACAGTCATTCTAACAGTTCAGTGAGCACAACTCCATGTGGGCACACTCATTCTAACAGTTCAGTGTGCACACCTCCATGTGGGCACACTCATTTTAACAGTTCAGTGTGCACACCTCCATGTGGGCACACTCATTCTAACAGTTCAGTGTTCACACCTCCATATGGGCACACTCATTCTAACAGTTCAGTGTGCACACCTCCATGTGGGCACACTCATTCTAACAGTTCAGTCTGCACACCTACATGTGGGCACATTCATTCTAACAGTTCAGTGTGCACACCTCCATGTGGACACACTCATTCTAACAGTTCAGTGTGCACACATCCATGTGGACACACTCATTCTAACAGTTCAGTGTGCACACCTCCATGTGGACACATTCATTCTAACAGTTCAGTGTGCACACCTCCATGTGGACACACTCATTCTAACAGTTCAGTGTGCACATCTCCACAGGGATACACTCATTGTAACAGTTCAGTGTGCACAACTCCATGTGGACACACTCATTCTAACAGTTCAGTGTGCACACCTCCATGTGGACACACTCATTCTAACAGTTCAGTGTGCACACCACCATGTGGGCACACTCATTCTCACAGTTCAGTGTGCACACCTCCATGTGGACACACTCATTCTAACAGTTCAGTGTGCACACCTCCATGTGGACACACTCATTCTAACAGTTCAGTGTGTACACCTCCATGTGGGCACACTCATTCTAACAGTTCAGTGTGCACACCTCCATGTGGACACACTCATTCTAACAGTTCAGTGTGCACACCTCGATGTGGACACACTCATTCTAACAGTTCAGAGTGCACACCTCCATGTGGGCACACTCATTCCAACAGTTCAGTGTGCACACCTCCATGTGGGCACACTCATTCTAACAGTTCAGTCTGCACACCTCCATGTGGGCACACTCATTCTAACAGTTCAGTGTGCACACCTCCATGTGGACACACTCATTCTAACAGTTCAGTGTGCACACCTCCATGTGGGCACACTCATTCTAACAGTTCAGTGTGCACAACTCCATGTGGGCACACTCATTCAAACAGTTCAGTGTGCACACCTCCATGTGGGCACACTCATTCTAACAGTTCAGTGTGCACATCTCCACAGGGATACACTCATTGTAACAGTTCAGTGTGCACAACTCCATGTGGACACACTCATTCTAACAGTTCAGTGTGCACACCACCATGTGGGCACACTCATTCTAACAGTTCAGTGTGCTCACCTCCATGTGGACACACTCATTCTAACAGTTCAGTGTGCACACCTCCAGGTGGACACACTCATTCTGACAGTTCAGTGTGCACACCTCCATGTGGGCACACTCATTCTAACAGTTCAGTGTGCACACCTCCATGTGGACACACTCATTCTAACAGTTCAGTGTGCACACCTCGATGTGGACACACTCATTCTAACATTTCAGAGTGCACACCTCCATGTGGGCACACTCATTCTAACAGTTCAGTGTGCACACCTCCATGTGGGCACACTCATTCTAACAGTTCAGTCTGCACACCTCCATGTGGGCACACTCATTCTAACAGTTCAGTGTGCACACATCCATGTGGACACACTCATTCTAACAGTTCAGTGTGCACACCTCCATGTGGGCACACTCATTCTAACAGTTCAGTGTGCACACCTCCATGTGGGCACACTCATTCAAACAGTTCAGAGTGCACACTTCCATGTGGGCACACTCATTCTAACAGTTCAGTGTGCACACCTCCATGTGGACACACTCATTCTAACAGTTCAGTGTGCACACCTCCATGTGGGCACACTCATTCTAACAGTTCAGTGTGCACACCTCCATGTGGGCACACTCATTCTAACAGTTCAGTGTGCACACCTCCATGTGGGCACACTCATTCTAACAGTTCAGTGTGCACACCTCCAAGTGGACACACTCATTCTAACAGTTCAGTGTGCACACCTCCATGTGGACACACTCATTCTAACAGTTCAGTGTGCACACCTCCATGTGGACACACTCATTCTAACAGTTCAGTGTGCACACCTCCATGTGGACACACTCATTCTAACAGTTCAGTGTGCACATCTCCACAGGGATACACTCATTGTAACAGTTCAGTGTGCACAACTCCATGTGGACACACTCATTCTAACAGTTCAGTGTGCACACCACCATGTGGGCACACTCATTCTAACAGTTCAGTGTGCACACCTCCATGTGGACACACTCATTCTAACAGTTAAGTGTGCACACCTCCAGGTGGACACACTCATTCTAACAGTTCAGTGTGCACACCTCCATGTGGGCACACTCATTCAAACGGTTCAGTGTGCACACCTCCATGTGGACACACTCATTCTAACAGTTCAGTGTGCACACCTCGATGTGGACACACTCATTCTAACAGTTCAGAGTGCACACCTCCATGTGGGCACACTCATTCTAACAGTTCAGTGTGCACACCTCCATGTGGGCACACTCTTTCTAATAGTTCAGTCTGCACACCTCCATGTGGGCACACTCATTCTAACAGTTCAGTGTGCACACCTCCATGTGGACACACACATTCTAACAGTTCAGTGTGCACACCTCCATGTGGTCACACTCATTCTAACAGTTCAGTGTGCACACCTCCACAGGGACACGCTCATTCTAACAGTTCAAAGTGCACACCTCCATGTGGGCACACTCATTCTAACAGTTCAGTGTGCACACCTCCATGTGGGCACACTCATTCTAACAGTTCAGTGTGCACACCTCCATGTGGGCACACTCATTCTAACAGTTCAGTCTGCACACCTCCATGTGGACAAATTCTAACACTACAGTGTGCACACCTCCATGTGGGCACACTCATTCTAACATTTCAGTGTGCACACCTCCACAGGGACACACTCATTCTAACAGTTCAGTGTGCACACCTCCATGTGGACACACTCATTCTAACAGTTCAGTGTGCACACCTCCATGTGGGCACACTCATTCTAACAGTACAGTGTGCACACCTCCATGTGGACACACTCATTCTAACAGTTCAGTGTGCACACTTCCATGTGGACACACTCATTCTAACAGTTCAGTGTGCACACCTCCACAGGGACACACTCATTCTAACAGTTAACTGTGCTAACCCCATGTGGGCACAGTCATTCTAACAGTTCAGTGTGCACACCTCCATGTGGACACACTCATTCTAACAGTTCAGTGTGCACACCTCCATGTTGACACACTCATTCTAACAGTTCAGTGTGCACACCTCCATGTGGACACAATCATTCTAACAGTTCAGTGTGCACACCTCCATGTGGACACACTCATTCTAACAGTTCAGTGTGCACACCTCCATGTGGGCACACTCATTCTAACAGTTCAGTGTGCACACATCCATGTGGGCACACTCATTCTAACAGTTCAGTGTGCACACCTCCAAGTGGACACACTCATTCTAGCAGTTCAGTGTGCACCTCCATGTGGACACACTCATTCTAACAGTTCAATGTGCACACCTCCATGTGTACACACTCATTCTAACAGTTCAGTGTGCACACCTCCATGTGGACACACTCATTCTAACATTTCAGTGTGCACACATCCAGAGGGACACACTTATTCTAACAGTTCAGTGTGCACACCTCCATGTGGACACACTCTTTCTAACAGTTCAGTGTGCACACCTCCATGTGGGCACACTCATTCTAACAGTTCAGTGTGCACACCTCCATGTGGGCACACTCATTCTAACAGTTCAGTGTGCACACCTCCATGTGGGCACACTCATTCTAACAGTTCGGTGTGCACACCTCCATGTGGGCACACTCATTCTAACATTTCGGTGTGCACACCTCCATGTGGGCACACTCATTCTAACAGTTCAGTGTGCACACCTCCATGTGGGCACACTCATTCTAACAGTTCAGTGTGCACACCTCCAAGTGGACACACTCATTCTAACAGTTCAGTGTGCACACCTCCATGTGGACACACTCATTCTAACAGTTCAGTGTGCACACCTCCATGTGGACACACTCATTCTAACAGTTCAGTGTGCACACCTCCATGTGGGCACACTCATTCTAACAGTTCAGTGTGCACATCTCCACAGGGATACACTCATTGTAAGAGTTCAGTGTGCACAACTCCATGTGGACACACTCATTCTAACAGTTCAGTGTGCACACCTCCATGTGGACACACTCATTCTAACAGTTCAGTGTGCACACCTCCAGGTGGACACACTCATTCTAACAGTTCAGTGTGCACACCTCCATGTGGACACAATCATTCTAACAGTTCAGTGTGAACAACTCCATGTGGACACACTCATTCTAACAGTTCAGTGTGCACACCTCCATGTGGACACACTCATTCTAACAGTTCAGTGTGCACACCTCCATGTGGACACACTCATTCTAACAGTTCAGTGTGCACATCTCCACAGGGATACACTCATTCTAACAGTTCAGTGTGCACAACTCCATGTGGACACACTCATTCTAACAGTTCAGTGTGCACACCTCCATGTGGACACACTCATTCTAACAGTTCAGTGTGCACACCTCCATGTGGACACACTCATTCTAACAGTTCAATGTGCACACCTCCACAGGGACACACTGATTCTAACAGTTCAGTGTGCACACCTCCATGTGGGCACACTCATTCTAACAGTTCAGTGTGCACACCTCCATTTGGACACACTCATTCTAACAGTTCAGTGTGCACACCTCGATGTGGACACACTCATTCTAACAGTTCAGTGTGCACACCTCCATGTGGGCACACTCATTCTAACAGTTCAGTGTGCACACCTCCATGTGGGCACACTCATTCTAACAGTTCAGTCTGCACACCTCCATGTGGGCACACTCATTCTAACAGTTCAGAGTGCACACCTCCATTTGGACACACTCATCCTAACAGTTCATTGTGCACACCTCCATGTGGGCACACTCATTCCAACAGTTCAATGTGCACACTTCCATGTGGGCACACTCATTCAAACAGTTCAGTGTGCACACTTCCATGTGGGCACACTCATTCTAACAGTTCAGTGTGCACACCTCCATGTGGACACACACATTCTAACAGTTCAGTGTGCACACCTCCATGTGGACACACTCATTCTAACAGTTCAGTGTGCACACCTCCACAGGGACACACTCATTCTAACAGTTCAAAGTGCACACCCCCATGTGGGCACAGTCATTCTAACAGTTCAGTGTGCACACCTCCATGTGGACACAGTCATTCTAACAGTTCAGTGATCACAACTCCATGTGGGCACACTCATTCTAACAGTTCAGTGTGCACACCTCCATGTGGGCACACTCATTTTAACAGTTCAGTGTGCACACCTCCATGTGGGCACACTCATTCTAACAGTTCAGTGTTCACACCTCCATATGGGCACACTCATTCTAACAGTTCAGTGTGCACACCTCCATGTGGGCACACTCATTCTAACAGTTCAGTGTGCACACCTCCATGTGGGCACACTCATTCTAACAGTTCAGTCTGCACACCTATATGTGGGCACATTCATTCTAACAGTTCAGTGTGCACACCTCCATGTGGACACACTCATTCTAACAGTTCAGTGTGCTCACCTCCATGTGGACACACTCATTCTAACAGTTCAGTGTGCACACCTCCAGGTGGACACACTCATTCTGACAGTTCAGTGTGCACACCTCCATGTGGGCACACTCATTCTAACAGTTCAGAGTGCACACCTCCATTTGGACACACTCATCCTAACAGTTCAGTGTGCACACCTCCATGTGGGCACACTCATTCCAACAGTTCAGTGTGCACACTTCCATGTGGGCACACTCATTCAAACAGTTCAGTGTGCACACTTCCATGTGGGCACACTCATTCTAACAGTTCAGTGTGCACACCTCCATGTGGACACACCCATTCTAACAGTTCAGTGTGCACACCTCCATGTGGACACACTCATTCTAACAGTTCAGTGTGCACACCTCCACAGGGACACACTCATTCTAACAGTTCAAAGTGCACACCCCCATGTGGGCACAGTCATTCTAACAGTTCAGTGTGCACACCTCCATGTGGACACAGTCATTCTAACAGTTCAGTGAGCACAACTCCATGTGGGCACACTCATTCTAACAGTTCAGTGTGCACACCTCCATGTGGGCACACTCATTTTAACAGTTCAGTGTGCACACCTCCATGTGGGCACACTCATTCTAACAGTTCAGTGTTCACACCTCCATATGGGCACACTCATTCTAACAGTTCAGTGTGCACACCTCCATGTGGGCACACTCATTCTAACAGTTCAGTCTGCACACCTACATGTGGGCACATTCATTCTAACAGTTCAGTGTGCACACCTCCATGTGGACACACTCATTCTAACAGTTCAGTGTGCACACATCCATGTGGACACACTCATTCTAACAGTTCAGTGTGCACACTTCCATGTGGACACATTCATTCTAACAGTTCAGTGTGCACACCTCCATGTGGACACACTCATTCTAACAGTTCAGTGTGCACATCTCCACAGGGATACACTCATTGTAACAGTTCAGTGTGCACAACTCCATGTGGACACACTCATTCTAACAGTTCAGTGTGCACACCTCCATGTGGACACACTCATTCTAACAGTTCAGTGTGCACACCACCATGTGGGCACACTCATTCTCACAGTTCAGTGTGCACACCTCCATGTGGACACACTCATTCTAACAGTTCAGTGTGCACACCTCCATGTGGACACACTCATTCTAACAGTTCAGTGTGTACACCTCCATGTGGGCACACTCATTCTAACAGTTCAGTGTGCACACCTCCATGTGGACACACTCATTCTAACAGTTCAGTGTGCACACCTCGATGTGGACACACTCATTCTAACAGTTCAGAGTGCACACCTCCATGTGGGCACACTCATTCCAACAGTTCAGTGTGCACACCTCCATGTGGGCACACTCATTCTAACAGTTCAGTCTGCACACCTCCATGTGGGCACACTCATTCTAACAGTTCAGTGTGCACACCTCCATGTGGACACACTCATTCTAACAGTTCAGTGTGCACACCTCCATGTGGGCACACTCATTCTAACAGTTCAGTGTGCACAACTCCATGTGGGCACACTCATTCAAACAGTTCAGTGTGCACACCTCCATGTGGGCACACTCATTCTAACAGTTCAGTGTGCACATCTCCACAGGGATACACTCATTGTAACAGTTCAGTGTGCACAACTCCATGTGGACACACTCATTCTAACAGTTCAGTGTGCACACCACCATGTGGGCACACTCATTCTAACAGTTCAGTGTGCTCACCTCCATGTGGACACACTCATTCTAACAGTTCAGTGTGCACACCTCCAGGTGGACACACTCATTCTGACAGTTCAGTGTGCACACCTCCATGTGGGCACACTCATTCTAACAGTTCAGTGTGCACACCTCCATGTGGACACACTCATTCTAACAGTTCAGTGTGCACACCTCGATGTGGACACACTCATTCTAACATTTCAGAGTGCACACCTCCATGTGGGCACACTCATTCTAACAGTTCAGTGTGCACACCTCCATGTGGGCACACTCATTCTAACAGTTCAGTCTGCACACCTCCATGTGGGCACACTCATTCTAACAGTTCAGTGTGCACACATCCATGTGGACACACTCATTCTAACAGTTCAGTGTGCACACCTCCATGTGGGCACACTCATTCTAACAGTTCAGTGTGCACACCTCCATGTGGGCACACTCATTCAAACAGTTCAGAGTGCACACTTCCATGTGGGCACACTCATTCTAACAGTTCAGTGTGCACACCTCCATGTGGACACACTCATTCTAACAGTTCAGTGTGCACACCTCCATGTGGGCACACTCATTCTAACAGTTCAGTGTGCACACCTCCATGTGGGCACACTCATTCTAACAGTTCAGTGTGCACACCTCCATGTGGGCACACTCATTCTAACAGTTCAGTGTGCACACCTCCAAGTGGACACACTCATTCTAACAGTTCAGTGTGCACACCTCCATGTGGACACACTCATTCTAACAGTTCAGTGTGCACACCTCCATGTGGACACACTCATTCTAACAGTTCAGTGTGCACACCTCCATGTGGACACACTCATTCTAACAGTTCAGTGTGCACATCTCCACAGGGATACACTCATTGTAACAGTTCAGTGTGCACAACTCCATGTGGACACACTCATTCTAACAGTTCAGTGTGCACACCACCATGTGGGCACACTCATTCTAACAGTTCAGTGTGCACACCTCCATGTGGACACACTCATTCTAACAGTTAAGTGTGCACACCTCCAGGTGGACACACTCATTCTAACAGTTCAGTGTGCACACCTCCATGTGGGCACACTCATTCAAACAGTTCAGTGTGCACACCTCCATGTGGACACACTCATTCTAACAGTTCAGTGTGCACACCTCGATGTGGACACACTCATTCTAACAGTTCAGAGTGCACACCTCCATGTGGGCACACTCATTCTAACAGTTCAGTGTGCACACCTCCATGTGGGCACACTCTTTCTAATAGTTCAGTCTGCACACCTCCATGTGGGCACACTCATTCTAACAGTTCAGTGTGCACACCTCCATGTGGACACACACATTCTAACAGTTCAGTGTGCACACCTCCATGTGGTCACACTCATTCTAACAGTTCAGTGTGCACACCTCCACAGGGACACGCTCATTCTAACAGTTCAAAGTGCACACCTCCATGTGGGCACACTCATTCTAACAGTTCAGTGTGCACACCTCCATGTGGGCACACTCATTCTAACAGTTCAGTGTGCACACCTCCATGTGGGCACACTCATTCTAACAGTTCAGTCTGCACACCTCCATGTGGACAAATTCTAACACTACAGTGTGCACACCTCCATGTGGGCACACTCATTCTAACATTTCAGTGTGCACACCTCCACAGGGACACACTCATTCTAACAGTTCAGTGTGCACACCTCCATGTGGACACACTCATTCTAACAGTTCAGTGTGCACACCTCCATGTGGGCACACTCATTCTAACAGTACAGTGTGCACACCTCCATGTGGACACACTCATTCTAACAGTTCAGTGTGCACACTTCCATGTGGACACACTCATTCTAACAGTTCAGTGTGCACACCTCCACAGGGACACACTCATTCTAACAGTTAACTGTGCTAACCCCATGTGGGCACAGTCATTCTAACAGTTCAGTGTGCACACCTCCATGTGGACACACTCATTCTAACAGTTCAGTGTGCACACCTCCATGTTGACACACTCATTCTAACAGTTCAGTGTGCACACCTCCATGTGGACACAATCATTCTAACAGTTCAGTGTGCACACCTCCATGTGGACACACTCATTCTAACAGTTCAGTGTGCACACCTCCATGTGGGCACACTCATTCTAACAGTTCAGTGTGCACACATCCATGTGGGCACACTCATTCTAACAGTTCAGTGTGCACACCTCCAAGTGGACACACTCATTCTAGCAGTTCAGTGTGCACCTCCATGTGGACACACTCATTCTAACAGTTCAATGTGCACACCTCCATGTGTACACACTCATTCTAACAGTTCAGTGTGCACACCTCCATGTGGACACACTCATTCTAACATTTCAGTGTGCACACATCCAGAGGGACACACTTATTCTAACAGTTCAGTGTGCACACCTCCATGTGGACACACTCATTCTAACAGTTCAGTGTGCACACCTCCATGTGGGCACACTCATTCTAACAGTTCAGTGTGCACACCTCCATGTGGGCACACTCATTCTAACAGTTCAGTGTGCACACCTCCATGTGGGCACACTCATTCTAACAGTTCGGTGTGCACACCTCCATGTGGGCACACTCATTCTAACATTTCGGTGTGCACACCTCCATGTGGGCACACTCATTCTAACAGTTCAGTGTGCACACCTCCATGTGGGCACACTCATTCTAACAGTTCAGTGTGCACACCTCCAAGTGGACACACTCATTCTAACAGTTCAGTGTGCACACCTCCATGTGGACACACTCATTCTAACAGTTCAGTGTGCACACCTCCATGTGCACACACTCATTCTAACAGTTCAGTGTGCACACCTCCATGTGGGCACACTCATTCTAACAGTTCAGTGTGCTCATCTCCACAGGGATACACTCATTGTAAGAGTTCAGTGTGCACAACTCCATGTGGACACACTCATTCTAACAGTTCAGTGTGCACACCTCCATGTGGACACACTCATTCTAACAGTTCAGTGTGCACACCTCCAGGTGGACACACTCATTCTAACAGTTCAGTGTGCACACCTCCATGTGGGCACACTCATTCAAACAGTTCAGTGTGCACACCTCCATGTGGACACACTCATTCTAACAGTTCAGTGTGCACACCTCGATGTGGACACACTCATTCTAACAGGTCAGAGTGCACACCTCCATGTGGGCACACTCATTCTAACAGTTCAGTGTGCACACCTCCATGTGGGCACACTCATTCTAACAGTTCAGTCTGCACACCTCCATGTGGGCACACTCATTCTAACAGTTCAGTGTGCACACCTCCATGTGGACACACACATTCTAACAGTTCAGTGTGCACACCTCCATGTGGTCACACTCATTCTAACAGTTCAGTGTGCACACCTCCACAGGGACACGCTCATTCTAACAGTTCAAAGTGCACACCTCCATGTGGGCACAGTCATTCTAACAGTTGAGTGTGCACACCTCCATGTGCACACACTCATTCTAACAGTTCAGTGTGCACAGCTCCATGTGGGCACACTCATTCTAACAGTTCAGTGTGCACACCTCCATGTGGGCACACTCATTCTAATAGTTCAGTGTGCACACCTCCTTGTGGACACACTCATTCTAACAGTTCAGAGTGCACACCTCCATGTGGGCACACTCATTCTAACAGTTCAGTGTGCACACCTCCATGTGGGCACACTCATTCTAACAGTTCAGTGTGCACACCTCCATGTGGGCACACTCATTCTAACAGTTCAGTCTGCACACCTCCATGTGGACAAATTCTAACACTACAGTGTGCACACCTCCATGTGGACACACTCATTCTAACATTTCAGTGTGCACACCTCCACAGGGACACACTCATTCTAACAGTTCAGTGTGCACACCTCCATGTGGACACACTCATTCTAACAGTTCAGTGTGCACACCTCCATGTGGGCACACTCATTCTAACAGTACAGTGTGCACACCTCCATGTGGACACACTCATTCTAACAGTTACGTGTGCACACTTCCATGTGGACACACTCATTCTAACAGTTCAGTGTGCACACCTCCCCTTGGACACACTCATTCTAACAGTTAACTGTGCTAACCCCATGTGGGCACAGTCATTCTAACAGTTCAGTGTGCACACCTCCATGTGGACACACTCATTCTAACAGTTCAGTGTGCAAACCTCCATGTTGACACACTCATTCTAACAGTACAGTGTGCATACCTCCACAGGTACACACTCATTCTAACAGTACAGTGTGCACACCTCCACAGGGACACACTCATTCTAAAAGTTCAGTGTGCACACCTCCATGTGGACACAATCATTCTAACAGTTCAGTGTGCACACCTCCATGTGGACACACTCATTCTAACAGTTCAGTGTGCACACCTCCATGTGGGCACACTCATTCTAACAGTTCAGTGTGCACACATCCATGTGGGCAAACTCATTCTAACAGTTCAGTGTGCACACCTCCAAGTGGACACACTCATTCTAGCAGTTCAGTGTGCACCTCCATGTGGACACACTCATTCTAACAGTTCAATGTGCACACCTCCATGTGGACACACTCATTCTAACAGTTCAGTGTGCACACCTCCATGTGGACACACTCATTCTAACAGTTCAGTGTGCACACTTCCATGTGGACACACTCATTCTAACAGTTCAGTGTGCACACCTCCCCTTGGACACACTCATTCTAACAGTTAACTGTGCTAACCCCATGTGGGCACAGTCATTCTAACAGTTCAGTGTGCACACCTCCATGTGGACACACTCATTCTAACAGTTCAGTGTGCACACCTCCATGTTGACACACTCATTCTAACAGTACAGTGTGCATACCTCCACAGGTACACACTCATTCTAACAGTACAGTGTGCACACCTCCACAGGGACACACTCATTCTAAAAGTTCAGTGTGCACACCTCCATGTGGACACAATCATTCTAACAGTTCAGTGTGCACACCTCCATGTGGACACACTCATTCTAACAGTTCAGTGTGCACACCTCCATGTGGGCACACTCATTCTAATAGTTCAGTGTGCACACCTCCTTGTGGACACACTCATTCTAACAGTTCAGAGTGCACACCTCCATGTGGGCACACTAATTCTAACAGTTCAGTGTGCACACCTCCATGTGGGCACACTCATTCTAACAGTTCAGTGTGCACACCTCCATGTGGGCACACTCATTCTAACAGTTCAGTCTGCACACCTCCATGTGGACAAATTCTAACACTACAGTGTGCACACCTCCATGTGGACACACTCATTCTAACATTTCAGTGTGCACACCTCCACAGGGACACACTCATTCTAACAGTTCAGTGTGCACACCTCCATGTGGACACACTCATTCTAACAGTTCAGTGTGCACACCTCCATGTGGGCACACTCATTCTAACAGTACAGTGTGCACACCTCCATGTGGACACACTCATTCTAACAGTTCAGTGTGCACACTTCCCTGTGGACACACTCATTCTAACAGTTCAGTGTGCACACCTCCACAGGGACACACTCAATCTAACAGTTAACTGTGCTAACCCCATGTGGGCACAGTCATTCTAACAGTTCAGTGTGCACACCTCCATGTGGACACACTCATTCTAACAGTTCAGTGTGCACACCTCCATGTTGACACACTCATTCTAACAGTACAGTGTGCATACCTCCACAGGTACACACTCATTTTAACAGTACAGTGTGCACACCTCCACAGGGACACACTCATTCTAAAAGTTCAGTGTGCACACCTCCATGTGGACACAATCATTCTAACAGTTCAGTGTGCACACCTCCATGTGGATACACTCATTCTAACAGTTCAGTGTGCACACCTCCATGTGGGCACACTCATTCAAACAGTTCAGTGTGCACACATCCATGTGGGCACACTCATTCTAACAGTTCAGTGTGCACACCTCCAAGTGGACACACTCATTGTAGCAGTTCAGTGTGCACCTCCATGTGGACACACTCATTCTAACAGTTCAATGTGCACACCTCCATGTGGACACACTCATTCTAACATTTCAGTGTGCACACCTCCATGTGGACACACTCATTCTAACATTTCAGTGTGCACACATCCACAGGGACACACTTATTCTAACAGTTCAGTGTGCACACCTCCATGTGGACACACTCATTCTAACAGTTCAGTGTGCACACCTCCATGTGGGCACACTCATTCTAACAGTTCGGTGTGCACACCTCCATGGGGGCACACTCATTCTAACAGTTCGGTGTGCACACCTCCATGTGGGCACACTCATTCTAACAGTTCGGTGTGCACACCTCCATGTGGGCACACTCATTCTAACAGTTCAGTGTGCACACCTCCATGTGGGCATACTCATTCTAACAGTTCAGTGTGCACACCTCCAAGTGGACACACTCATTCTAACAGTTCAGTGTGCACACCTCCATGTGGACACACTCATTCTAACAGTTCAGTGTGCACACCTCCATGTGGACACACTCATTCTAACAGTTCAGTGTGCACACCTCCATGTGGGCACACTCATTCTAACAGTTCAGTGTGCACATCTCCACAGGGATACACTCATTGTAAGAGTTCAGTGTGCACAACTCCATGTGGACACACTCATTCTAACAGTTCAGTGTGCACACCTCCATGTGGGCACACTCATTCTAACAGTTCAGTGTGCACAACTCCATGTGGACACACTCATTCTAACAGTTCAGTGTGCACACCTCCAGGTGGACACACTCATTCTAACAGTTCAGTGTGCACACCTCCATGTGGGCACACTCATTCAAACAGTTCAGTGTGCACACCTCCAGGTGGACACACTCATTCTAACAGTTCAGTGTGCACACCTCGATGTGGACACACTCATTCTAACAGTTCAGAGTGCACACCTCCATGTGGGCACACTCATTCTAACAGTTCAGTGTGCACACCTCCATGTGGACACACTCAATCTAACAGTTCAGTGTGCACACCTCCATGTGGACACACTCATTCTAACAGTACAGTGTGCACAACTCCACAGGGACACACTCATTCTAACAGTTCAGTGTGCACACCTCCATGTGGTCACACTCATTCTAACAGTTCAGTGTGCACACCTCCACAGGGACACGCTCATTCTAACAGTTCAAAGTGCACACCTCCATGTGGGCACAGTCATTCTAACAGTTGAGTGTGCACACCTCCATGTGGACACACTCATTCTAACAGTTCAGTGTGCACACCTCCATGTGGGCACACTCATTCTAACAGTTCAGTGTGCACACCTCCATGTGGGCACACTAATTCTAATAGTTCAGTGTGCACACCTCCTTGTGGACACACTCATTCTAACAGTTCAGAGTGCACACCTCCATGTGGGCACACTCATTCTAACAGTTCAGTGTGCACACCTCCATGTGGGCACACTCATTCTAACAGTTCAGTGTGCACACCTCCATGTGGGCACACTCATTCTAACAGTTCAGTCTGCACACCTCCATGTGGACAAATTCTAACACTACAGTGTGCATACCTCCATGTGGACACACTCATTCTAACATTTCAGTGTGCACACCTCCACAGGGACACACTCATTCTAACAGTTCAGTGTGCACACCTCCATGTGGACACACTCATTCTAACAGTTCAGTGTGCACACCTCCATGTGGGCACACTCATTCTAACAGTACAGTGTGCACACCTCCATGTGGACACACTCATTCTAACAGTTACGTGTGCACACTTCCATGTGGACACACTCATTCTAACAGTTCAGTGTGCACACCTCCCCTTGGACACACTCATTCTAACAGTTAACTGTGCTAACCCCATGTGGGCACAGTCATTCTAACAGTTCAGTGTGCACACCTCCATGTGGACACACTCATTCTAACAGTTCAGTGTGCACACCTCCATGTTGACACACTCATTCTAACAGTACAGTGTGCATACCTCCACAGGTACACACTCATTCTAACAGTACAGTGTGCACACCTCCACAGGGACACACTCATTCTGAAAGTTCAGTGTGCACACCTCCATGTGGACACACTCATTCTAACAGTTCAGTGTGCACACCTCCATGTGGACACACTCATTCTAACAGTTCAGTGTGCACACCTCCATGTGGGCACACTCATTCTAACAGTTCAGTGTGCACACATCCATGTGGGCAAACTCATTCTAACAGTTCAGTGTGCACACCTCCAAGTGGAAACACTCATTCTAGCAGTTCAGTGTGCACCTCCATGTGGACACACTCATTCTAACAGTTCAATGTGCACACCTCCATGTGGACGCACTCATTCTAACAGTTCAGTGTGCACACCTCCATGTGGACACACTCATTCTAACATTTCAGTGTGCACACATCCACAGGGACACACTCATTCTAACAGTTCAGTGTGCACACCTCCATGTGGACACACTCATTCTAACAGTTCAGTGTGCACACCTCCATGTGGGCACACTCATTCTAACAGTTCATTGTGCACACCTCCATGTGGGCACACTCATTCTAACAGTTCAGTGTGCACACCTCCATGTGGGCACACTCATTCTAACAGTTCGGTGTGCACACCTCCATGTGGGCACACTCATTCTAACAGTTCGGTGTGCACACCTCCATGTGGGCACACTCATTCTAACAGTTCAGTCTGCACACCTCCATGTGGGCACACTCATTCTAACAGTTCATTGTGCACACCTCCATGTGGACACACTCATTCTAACAGTTCAGTGTGCACACCTCCATGTGGGCACACTCATTCAAACAGTTCAGTGTGCACACTTCCATGTTTGCACACTCATTCTAACAGTTCAGTGTGCACACCTCCTAGTGGACACACTCATTCTAACAGTTCACTGTGCACACCTCCACAGGGACACACTCATTCTAACAGTTCAAAGTGCACACCTCCATGTGGGCACAGTCATTCTAACAGTTCAGTGTGCACACCTCCATGTGGACACAGTCATTCTAACAGTTCATGTGCACAACTCCATGTGGGCACACTCATTCTAACAGTTAAGTGTGCACACCTTCATGTGGACACAGTCATTCTAACAGTTCAGTGTGCACAACTCCATGTGGGCACACTCATTCTAACAGTTCAGTGTGCACACCTCCATGTGGGCACACTCATTCTAACAGTTCAGTGTGCACACCTCCATGGGGGCACACTCATTCTAACATTTCAGTGTGCACACCTCCATGTGGACACACTCATTCTAACAGTTCAGTGTGCACACCTCCACAGGGACACACTCATTCTAACAGTTCAAAGTGCACACCTCCATGTGGGCACAGTCATTCTAACAGTTCAGTGTGCACACCTCCATGTGGACACAGTCATTCTAACAGTTCATGTGCACAACTCCATGTGGGCACACTCATTCTAACAGTTCAGTGTGCACACCTCCATGTGGACACACTCATTCTAACAGTTCAGTGTGCACACCTCCACAGGGACACACTCATTCTAACAGTTCAGTGTGCACACCTCCATGTGGGCACACTCATTCTAACAGTTCAGTGTGCACACCTCCATTTGGACACACTCATTCTAACAGTTCAGTGTGCACACCTCCATGTGGGCACACTCATTCTAACAGTTCAGTGTGCACACCTCCTAGTGGACACACTCATTCTAACAGTTCAGTGTGCACACCTCCATGTGGGCACACTCATTCTAACATTTCAGTGTGCACACCTCCATGTGGGCACACTCATTCTAACAGTTCAGTGTGCACACCTCCATGTGGGCACACTCATTCTAACAGTTCAGTGTGCACACCTCCATGTTGGCACACTCATTCTAACAGTTCAGTGTGCACACCTCCATGTGGACACACTCATTCTAACAGTTCAGTGTGCAAACCTCCATGTGGACACACTCATTCTAACAGTTCAGTGTGCACACCTCCATGTGGACACACTCATTCTACCAGTTCAGTGTGCACACCTCCATGTGGACACACTCATTCTAACAGTACAGTGTGCACACCTCCATGTGGACATATTCTAACAGTTCAGTGTGCACACCTCCATGTGGACACACTCATTCTAACAGTTCAGTGTGCACCCCTCCATGTGGACACACTCATTCTAACATTTCAGTGTGCACACCTCCACAGGGACACAATCATTCTAACAGTTCAGTGTGCACACCTCCATGTGGACACACTCATTCTAACAGTTCAGTGTGCACACCTCCATGTGGACACACTCATTCTAACAGTTCAGTGTGCACACCTCCATGTGGACACACTCATTCTAACAGTTCAGTGTGCACACCTCCATGTGGACACACTCATTCTAACAGTTCAGTGTGCACACCTCCACAAGAACACACTCATTCTAACAGTTAAGTGTGCACACCTCCATGTGGACATATTCTAACAGTTCAGTGTGCACACCTCCATGTGGACACACTCATTCTAACAGTTCAGTGTGCACACCTCCATGTGGACACACTCATTCTAACATTTCAGTGTGCACACCTCCACAGGTACACACTCATTCTAACAGTTCAGTGTGCACACCTCCATGTGGACACACTCATTCTAACAGTTCAGTGTGAACAACTCCATGTGGACACACTCATTCTAACAGTTCAGTGTGCACACCTCCATGTATACACACTCATTCTAACAGTTCAGTGTGCACAACTCCATGTGGACACACTCATTCTAACAGTTCAGTGTGCACATCTCCACAGGGATACACTCATTCTAACAGTTCAGTGTGCACAACTCCATGTGGACACACTCATTCTAACAGTTCAGTGTGCACAACTCCATGTGGGCACACTCATTCTAACAGTTCAGGGTGCACACCTCCATGTGGGCACACTCATTCTAACAGTTCAGTGTGCACACCTCCATGTGGACACACTCATTCTAACAGTTCAGTGTGCACACCTCCATGTGGACACACTCATTCTACCAGTTCAGTGTGCACACCTCCATGTGGACACACTCATTCTAACAGTACAGTGTCCACACCTCCATGTGGACATATTCTAACAGTTCAGTGTGCACAACTCCATGTGGACACACTCATTCTAACAGTTCAGTGTGCACACCTCCATGTGGACACACTCATTCTAACAGTTCAGTGTGCACACCTCCACAGGGACACACTCATTCTAACAGTTCAGTGTGCACACCTCCATGTGGACACACTCATTCTAACAGTTCAGTGTTCACACCTCCATGTGGACACACTCATTCTAACAGTTCAGTGTGCACACCTCCATGTGGACACACTCATTCTAACAGTTCAGTGTGCACATCTCCACAGGGATACACTCATTCTAACAGTTCAGTGTGCACAACTCCATGTGGACACACTCATTCTAACAGTTCAGAGTGCACACCTCCATTTGGACACACTCATTCTAACAGTTCAGTGTGCACACCTCCATGTGGACACACTCATTCCAACAGTTCAGTGTGCACACCTCCATGTGGGCACACTCATTCAAACAGTTCAGAGTGCACACTTCCATGTGGGCACACTCATTCTAACAGTTCAGTGTGCACACCTCCATGTGGACACACACATTCTAACAGTTCAGTGTGCACACATCCATGTGGACACACTCATTCTAACAGTTCAGTGTGCACACCTACACAGGGACACACTCATTCTAACAGTTCAAAGTGCACACCTCCATGTGGGCACAGTCATTCTAACAGTTCAGTGTGCACACCTCCATGTGGGCACACTCATTCTAACAGTTCAGTTTGCACACCTCCATGTGGACACACTCATTCTAACAGTTCAGTGTGCACACCTCCATGTGGGCACACTCATTCTAACAGTTCATTGTGCACACCTCCATGTGGACACAGTCATTCTAACAGTTCATGTGCACAACTCCATGTGGGCACACTCATTCTAACAGTTCAGTGTGCACACCTCCATGTGGACACACTCATTCTAACAGTTCAGTGTGCACACCTCCACAGGGACACACTCATTCTAACAGTTCAGTGTGCACACCTCCATGTGGGCACACTCATTCTAACAGTTCAGTGTGCACACCTCCATTTGGACACACTCATTCTAACAGTTCAGTGTGCACACCTCCATGTGGGCACACTCATTCTAACAGTTCAGTGTGCACACCTCCTAGTGGACACACTCATTCTAACAGTTCAGTGTGCACACCTCCATGTGGGCACACTCATTCTAACATTTCAGTGTGCACACCTCCATGTGGGCACACTCATTCTAACAGTTCAGTGTGCACACCTCCATGTGGGCACACTCATTCTAACAGTTCAGTGTGCACACCTCCATGTTGGCACACTCATTCTAACAGTTCAGTGTGCACACCTCCATGTGGACACACTCATTCTAACAGTTCAGTGTGCAAACCTCCATGTGGACACACTCATTCTAACAGTTCAGTGTGCACACCTCCATGTGGACACACTCATTCTACCAGTTCAGTGTGCACACCTCCATGTGGACACACTCATTCTAACAGTACAGTGTGCACACCTCCATGTGGACATATTCTAACAGTTCAGTGTGCACACCTCCATGTGGACACACTCATTCTAACAGTTCAGTGTGCACCCCTCCATGTGGACACACTCATTCTAACATTTCAGTGTGCACACCTCCACAGGGACACAATCATTCTAACAGTTCAGTGTGCACACCTCCATGTGGACACACTCATTCTAACAGTTCAGTGTGCACACCTCCATGTGGACACACTCATTCTAACAGTTCAGTGTGCACACCTCCATGTGGACACACTCATTCTAACAGTTCAGTGTGCACACCTCCATGTGGACACACTCATTCTAACAGTTCAGTGTGCACACCTCCACAAGAACACACTCATTCTAACAGTTAAGTGTGCACACCTCCATGTGGACATATTCTAACAGTTCAGTGTGCACACCTCCATGTGGACACACTCATTCTAACAGTTCAGTGTGCACACCTCCATGTGGACACACTCATTCTAACATTTCAGTGTGCACACCTCCACAGGTACACACTCATTCTAACAGTTCAGTGTGCACACCTCCATGTGGACACACTCATTCTAACAGTTCAGTGTGAACAACTCCATGTGGACACACTCATTCTAACAGTTCAGTGTGCACACCTCCACAGGGACACACTCATTCTAACAGTTCAGTGTGCACACCTCCATGTGGACACACTCATTCTAACAGTTCATTGTTCACACCTCCATGTGGACACACTCATTCTAACAGTTCAGTGTGCACACCTCCATGTGGACACACTCATTCTAACAGTTCAGTGTGCACATCTCCACAGGGATACACTCATTCTAACAGTTCAGTGTGCACAACTCCATGTGGACACACTCATTCTAACAGTTGAGAGTGCACACCTCCATTTGGACACACTCATTCTAACAGTTCAGTGTGCACACCTCCATGTGGACACACTCATTCCAACAGTTCAGTGTGCACACCTCCATGTGGGCACACTCATTCAAACAGTTCAGAGTGCACACTTCCATGTGGGCACACTCATTCTAACAGTTCAGTGTGCACACCTCCATGTGGACACACACATTCTAACAGTTCAGTGTGCACACATCCATGTGGACACACTCATTCTAACAGTTCAGTGTGCACACCTACACAGGGACACACTCATTCTAACAGTTCAAAGTGCACACCTCCATGTGGGCACAGTCATTCTAACAGTTCAGTGTGCACACCTCCATGTGGACACAGTCATTCTAACAGTTCAGTGTGCACACCTCCATGTGGACACACTCATTCTAACAGTTCATTTTGCACACCTCCATGTGGACACACTCATTCTAACAGTTCAGTGTGCACACCTCCATGTGGGCACACTCATTCTAACAGTTCATTGTGCACACCTCCATGTGGACACACTCATTCTAACAGTTCAGTGTGCACACCTCCATGTGGGCACACTCATTCAAACAGTTCAGTGTGCACACTTCCATGTTTGCACACTCATTCTAACAGTTCAGTGTGCACACCTCCATGTGGACACACTCATTCTAACAGTTCACTGTGCACACCTCCACAGGGACACACTCATTCTAACAGTTCAAAGTGCACACCTCCATGTGGGCACAGTCATTCTAACAGTTCAGTGTGCACACCTCCATGTGGACACAGTCATTCTAACAGTTCATGTGCACAACTCCATGTGGGCACACTCATTCTAACAGTTAAGTGTGCACACCTTCATGTGGACACAGTCATTCTAACAGTTCAGTGTGCACAACTCCATGTGGGCACACTCATTCTAACAGTTCAGTGTGCACACCTCCATGTGGGCACACTCATTCTAACAGTTCAGTGTGCACACCTCCATGTGGGCACACTCATTCTAACATTTCAGTGTGCACACCTCCATGTGGACACACTCATTCTAACAGTTCAGTGTGCACACCTCCACAGGGACACACTCATTCTAACAGTTCAAAGTGCACACCTCCATGTGGGCACAGTCATTCTAACAGTTCAGTGTGCACACCTCCATGTGGACACAGTCATTCTAACAGTTCATGTGCACAACTCCATGTGGGCACACTCATTCTAACAGTTCAGTGTGCACACCTCCATGTGGACACACTCATTCTAACAGTTCAGTGTGCACACCTCCACAGGGACACACTCATTCTAACAGTTCAGTGTGCACACCTCCATGTGGGCACACTCATTCTAACAGTTCAGTGTGCACACCTCCATTTGGACACACTCATTCTAACAGTTCAGTGTGCACACCTCCATGTGGGCACACTCATTCTAACAGTTCAGTGTGCACACCTCCTAGTGGACACACTCATTCTAACAGTTCAGTGTGCACACCTCCATGTGGGCACACTCATTCTAACATTTCAGTGTGCACACCTCCATGTGGGCACACTCATTCTAACAGTTCAGTGTGCACACCTCCATGTGTGCACACTCATTCTAACAGTTCAGTGTGCACACCTCCATGTTGGCACACTCATTCTAACAGTTCAGTGTGCACACCTCCATGTGGACACACTCATTCTAACAGTTCAGTGTGCAAACCTCCATGTGGACACACTCATTCTAACAGTTCAGTGTGCACACCTCCATGTGGACACACTCATTCTACCAGTTCAGTGTGCACACCTCCATGTGGACACACTCATTCTAACAGTACAGTGTGCACACCTCCATGTGGACATATTCTAACAGTTCAGTGTGCACACCTCCATGTGGACACACTCATTCTAACAGTTCAGTGTGCACCCCTCCATGTGGACACACTCATTCTAACATTTCAGTGTGCACACCTCCACAGGGACACAATCATTCTAACAGTTCAGTGTGCACACCTCCATGTGGACACACTCATTCTAACAGTTCAGTGTGCACACCTCCTTGTGGACACACTCATTCTAACAGTTCAGTGTGCACACCTCCATGTGGACACACTCATTCTAACAGTTCAGTGTGCACACCTCCATGTGGACACACTCATTCTAACAGTTCAGTGTGCACACCTCCACAAGAACACACTCATTCTAACAGTTAAGTGTGCACACCTCCATGTGGACATATTCTAACAGTTCAGTGTGCACACCTCCATGTGGACACACTCATTCTAACAGTTCAGTGTGCACACCTCCATGTGGACACACTCATTCTAACATTTCAATGTGCACACCTCCACAGGTACACACTCATTCTAACAGTTCAGTGTGCACACCTCCATGTGGACACACTCATTCTAACAGTTCAGTGTGAACAACTCCATGTGGACACACTCATTCTAACAGTTCAGTGTGCACACCTCCATGTGGACACACTCATTCTAACAGTTCAGTGTGCACACCTCCATGTGGACACACTCATTCTAACAGTTCAGTGTGCACATCTCCACAGGGATACACTCATTCTAACAGTTCAGTGTGCACACCTCCATGTGGACACACTCATTCTACCAGTTCAGTGTGCACACCTCCATGTGGACACACTCATTCTAACAGTACAGTGTGCACACCTCCATGTGGACATATTCTAACAGTTCAGTGTGCACACCTCCATGTGGACACACTCATTCTAACAGTTCAGTGTGCACCCCTCCATGTGGACACACTCATTCTAACATTTCAGTGTGCACACCTCCACAGGGACACAATCATTCTAACAGTTCAGTGTGCACACCTCCATGTGGACACACTCATTCTAACAGTTCAGTGTGCACACCTCCTTGTGGACACACTCATTCTAACAGTTCAGTGTGCACACCTCCATGTGGACACACTCATTCTAACAGTTCAGTGTGCACACCTCCATGTGGACACACTCATTCTAACAGTTCAGTGTGCACACCTCCACAAGAACACACTCATTCTAACAGTTAAGTGTGCACACCTCCATGTGGACATATTATAACAGTTCAGTGTGCACACCTCCATGTGGACACACTCATTCTAACAGTTCAGTGTGCACAACTCCATGTGGGCACACTTATTCTAACAGTTCAGGGTGCACACCTCCATGTGGGCACACTCATTCTAACAGTTCAGTGTGCACACCTCCATGTGGACACACTCATTCTAACAGTTCAGTGTGCACACCTCCATGTGGACACACTCATTCTACCAGTTCAGTGTGCACACCTCCATTTGGACACACTCATTCTAACAGTACAGTGTCCACACCTCCATGTGGACATATTCTAACAGTTCAGTGTGCACAACTCCATGTGGACACACTCATTCTAACAGTTCAGTGTGCACACCTCCATGTGGACACACTCATTCTAACAGTTCAGTGTGCACACCTCCACAGGGACACACTCATTCTAACAGTTCAGTGTGCACACCTCCATGTGGACACACTCATTCTAACAGTTCAGTGTTCACACCTCCATGTGGACACACTCATTCTAACAGTTCAGTGTGCACACCTCCATGTGGACACACTCATTCTAACAGTTCAGTGTGCACATCTCCACAGGGATACACTCATTCTAACAGTTCAGTGTGCACAACTCCATGTGGACACACTCATTCTAACAGTTGAGAGTGCACACCTCCATTTGGACACACTCATTCTAACAGTTCAGTGTGCACACCTCCATGTGGACACACTCATTCCAACAGTTCAGTGTGCACACCTCCATGTGGGCACACTCATTCAAACAGTTCAGAGTGCACACTTCCATGTGGGCACACTCATTCTAACAGTTCAGTGTGCACACCTCCATGTGGACACACACATTCTAACAGTTCAGTGTGCACACATCCATGTGGACACACTCATTCTAACAGTTCAGTGTGCACACCTACACAGGGACACACTCATTCTAACAGTTCAAAGTGCACACCTCCATGTGGGCACAGTCATTCTAACAGTTCAGTGTGCACACCTCCATGTGGACACAGTCATTCTAACAGTTCAGTGTGCACACCTCCATGTGGACACACTCATTCTAACAGTTCATTTTGCACACCTCCATGTGGACACACTCATTCTAACAGTTCAGTGTGCACACCTCCATGTGGGCACACTCATTCTAACAGTTCATTGTGCACACCTCCATGTGGACACACTCATTCTAACAGTTCAGTGTGCACACCTCCATGTGGGCACACTCATTCAAACAGTTCAGTGTGCACACTTCCATGTTTGCACACTCATTCTAACAGTTCAGTGTGCACACCTCCATGTGGACACACTCATTCTAACAGTTCACTGTGCACACCTCCACAGGGACACACTCATTCTAACAGTTCAAAGTGCACACCTCCATGTGGGCACAGTCATTCTAACAGTTCAGTGTGCACACCTCCATGTGGACACAGTCATTCTAACAGTTCATGTGCACAACTCCATGTGGGCACACTCATTCTAACAGTTAAGTGTGCACACCTTCATGTGGACACAGTCATTCTAACAGTTCAGTGTGCACAACTCCATGTGGGCACACTCATTCTAACAGTTCAGTGTGCACACCTCCATGTGGGCACACTCATTCTAACAGTTCAGTGTGCACACCTCCATGTGGGCACACTCATTCTAACATTTCAGTGTGCACACCTCCATGTGGACACACTCATTCTAACAGTTCAGTGTGCACACCTCCACAGGGACACACTCATTCTAACAGTTCAAAGTGCACACCTCCATGTGGGCACAGTCATTCTAACAGTTCAGTGTGCACACCTCCATGTGGACACAGTCATTCTAACAGTTCATGTGCACAACTCCATGTGGGCACACTCATTCTAACAGTTCAGTGTGCACACCTCCATGTGGACACACTCATTCTAACAGTTCAGTGTGCACACCTCCACAGGGACACACTCATTCTAACAGTTCAGTGTGCACACCTCCATGTGGGCACACTCATTCTAACAGTTCAGTGTGCACACCTCCATTTGGACACACTCATTCTAACAGTTCAGTGTGCACACCTCCATGTGGGCACACTCATTCTAACAGTTCAGTGTGCACACCTCCTAGTGGACACACTCATTCTAACAGTTCAGTGTGCACACCTCCATGTGGGCACACTCATTCTAACATTTCAGTGTGCACACCTCCATGTGGGCACACTCATTCTAACAGTTCAGTGTGCACACCTCCATGTGGGCACACTCATTCTAACAGTTCAGTGTGCACACCTCCATGTTGGCACACTCATTCTAACAGTTCAGTGTGCACACCTCCATGTGGACACACTCATTCTAACAGTTCAGTGTGCAAACCTCCATGTGGACACACTCATTCTAACAGTTCAGTGTGCACACCTCCATGTGGACACACTCATTCTACCAGTTCAGTGTGCACACCTCCATGTGGACACACTCATTCTAACAGTACAGTGTGCACACCTCCATGTGGACATATTCTAACAGTTCAGTGTGCACACCTCCATGTGGACACACTCATTCTAACAGTTCAGTGTGCACCCCTCCATGTGGACACACTCATTCTAACATTTCAGTGTGCACACCTCCACAGGGACACAATCATTCTAACAGTTCAGTGTGCACACCTCCATGTGGACACACTCATTCTAACAGTTCAGTGTGCACACCTCCTTGTGGACACACTCATTCTAACAGTTCAGTGTGCACACCTCCATGTGGACACACTCATTCTAACAGTTCAGTGTGCACACCTCCATGTGGACACACTCATTCTAACAGTTCAGTGTGCACACCTCCACAAGAACACACTCATTCTAACAGTTAAGTGTGCACACCTCCATGTGGACATATTCTAACAGTTCAGTGTGCACACCTCCATGTGGACACACTCATTCTAACAGTTCAGTGTGCACACCTCCATGTGGACACACTCATTCTAACATTTCAATGTGCACACCTCCACAGGTACACACTCATTCTAACAGTTCAGTGTGCACACCTCCATGTGGACACACTCATTCTAACAGTTCAGTGTGAACAACTCCATGTGGACACACTCATTCTAACAGTTCAGTGTGCACACCTCCATGTGGACACACTCATTCTAACAGTTCAGTGTGCACACCTCCATGTGGACACACTCATTCTAACAGTTCAGTGTGCACATCTCCACAGGGATACACTCATTCTAACAGTTCAGTGTGCACACCTCCATGTGGACACACTCATTCTACCAGTTCAGTGTGCACACCTCCATGTGGACACACTCATTCTAACAGTACAGTGTGCACACCTCCATGTGGACATATTCTAACAGTTCAGTGTGCACACCTCCATGTGGACACACTCATTCTAACAGTTCAGTGTGCACCCCTCCATGTGGACACACTCATTCTAACATTTCAGTGTGCACACCTCCACAGGGACACAATCATTCTAACAGTTCAGTGTGCACACCTCCATGTGGACACACTCATTCTAACAGTTCAGTGTGCACACCTCCTTGTGGACACACTCATTCTAACAGTTCAGTGTGCACACCTCCATGTGGACACACTCATTCTAACAGTTCAGTGTGCACACCTCCATGTGGACACACTCATTCTAACAGTTCAGTGTGCACACCTCCACAAGAACACACTCATTCTAACAGTTAAGTGTGCACACCTCCATGTGGACATATTATAACAGTTCAGTGTGCACACCTCCATGTGGACACACTCATTCTAACAGTTCAGTGTGCACACCTCCATGTGGACACACTCATTCTAACATTTCAGTGTGCACACCTCCACAGGTACACACTCATTCTAACAGTTCAGTGTGCACACCTCCATGTGGACACACTCATTCCAACAGTTCAGTGTGAACAACTCCATGTGGACACACTCATTCTAACAGTTCAGTGTGCACACCTCCATGTGGACACACTCATTCTAACAGTTCAGTGTGCACACCTCCATGTGGACACACTCATTCTAACAGTTCAGTGTGCACATCTCCACAGGGATACACTCATTCTAACAGTTCAGTGTGCACAACTCCATGTGGACACACTCATTCTAACAGTTCAGTGTGCACAACTCCATGTGGGCACACTCATTCTAACAGTTCAGGGTGCACACCTCCATGTGGGCACACTCATTCTAACAGTTCAATGTGCACACCTCCATGTGGACACTCTCATTCTAACAGTTCAGTGTGCACACCTCCATGTGGACACACTCATTCTAACAGTTCAGTGTGCACACCTCCATGTGGACACACTCATTCTAACAGTACAGTGTCCACACCTCCATGTGGACATATTCTAACAGTTCAGTGTGCACAACTCCATGTGGACACACTCATTCTAACAGTTCAGTGTGCACACCTACACAGGGACACACTCATTCTAACAGTTCAAAGTGCACACCTCCATGTGGGCACAGTCATTCTAACAGTTCAGTGTGCACACCTCCATGTGGACACAGTCATTCTAACAGTTCAGTGAGCACAACTCCATGTGGGCACACTCATTCTAACAGTTCAGTGTGCACACCTCCATGTGGGCACACTCATTTTAACAGTTCAGTGTGCACACCTTCATGTGGGCACACTCATTCTAACAGTTCAGTGTTCACACCTCCATGTGGGCACACTCATTCTAACAGTTCAGTGTGCACACCTCCATGTGGGCACACTCATTCTAACAGTTCAGTGTGCACACCTCCATGTGGGCACACTCATTCTAACAGTTCAGTCTGCACACCTCCATGTGGGCACACTCATTCTAACAGTTCAGTGTGCACACCTCCATGTGGACACACTCATTCTAACAGTTCAGTTTGCACACCTCCATGTGGACACACTCATTCTAACAGTTCAGTGTGCACACCTCCATGTGGGCACACGCATTCAAACAGTTCAGTGTGCACACTTCCATGTGGGCACACTCATTCTAACAGTTCAGTGTGCACACCTCCATGTGGACACACACATTCTAACAGTTCAGTGTGCACACCTCCACAGGGACACACTCATTCTAACAGTTCACAGTGCACACCTCCATGTGGGCACAGTCATTCTAACAGTTCAGTGTGCACACCTACATGTGGACACAGTCATTCTAACAGTTCATGTGCACAACTCCATGTGGGCACACTCATTCTAACAGTTCAGTGTGCACACATCCATGTGGACACAGTCATTCTAACAGTTCAGTGTGCACAACTCCATGTAGGCACACTCATTCTAACAGTTCAGTGTGCACACCTCCATGTGGACACACTCATTCTAACAGGTCAGTGTGCACACCTCTATGTGGGCACACTCATTCTAACAGTTCAGTGTGCACACCTCCATGTGGGCACACTCATTCTAACAATTCAGTGTGCACACCTCCATGTGGGCACACTCATTCTAACAGTTCAGTGTGCACACCTTATTGTGGACACACTCATTGTAACAGTTCAGTGTGCACAACTCCATGTGGGCACACTCATTCTAACAGTTCAGTGTGCACACCTCCATGTGGACACACTCATTCTAACAGTTCAGTCTGCACACCTCCATGTGGGCACACTCATTCTAACAGTTCAGTGTGCACACCTCCATGTGGACACACTCATTCCAACAGTTCAGTGTGCACACCTCCATGTGGGCACACTCATTCAAACAGTTCAGAGTGCACACTTCCATGTGGGCACACTCATTCTAACAGTTCAGTGTGCACACCTCCATGTGGACACACACATTCTAACAGTTCAGTGTGCACACATCCATGTGGACACACTCATTCTAACAGTTCAGTGTGCACACCTACACAGGGACACACTCATTCTAACAGTTCAAAGTGCACACCTCCATGTGGGCACAGTCATTCTAACAGTTCAGTGTGCACACCTCCATGTGGACACAGTCATTCTAACAGTTCAGTGACCACAACTCCATGTGGGCACACTCATTCTAACAGTTCAGTGTGCACACCTCCATGTGGGCACACTCATTTTAACAGTTCAGTGTGCACACCTTCATGTGGGCACACTCATTCTAACAGTTCAGTGTTTACACCTCCATGTGGGCACACTCATTCTAACAGTTCAGTGTGCACACCTCCATGTGGGCACACTCATTCTAACAGTTCAGTGTGCACACCTCCATGTGGGCACACTCATTCTAACAGTTCAGTCTGCACACCTCCATGTGGGCACACTCATTCTAACAGTTCAGTGTGCACACCTCCATGTGGACACACTCATTCTAACAGTTCAGTTTGCACACTTCCATGTGGACACACTCATTCTAACAGTTCAGTGTGCACACCTCCATGTGGGCACACTCATTCAAACAGTTCAGTGTGCACACTTCCATGTGGGCACACTCATTCTAACAGTTCAGTGTGCACACCTCCATGTGGACACACACATTCTAACAGTTCAGTGTGCACACCTCCATGTGGACACACTCATTCTAACAGTTCAGTGTGCACACCTCACAGGGACACACTCATTCTAACAGTTCACAGTGCACACCTCCATGTGGGCACAGTCATTCTAACAGTTCAGTGTGCACACCTACATGTGGACACAGTCATTCTAACAGTTCATGTGCACAACTCCATGTGGGCACACTCATTCTAACAGTTCAGTGTGCACACATCCATGTGGACAGAGTCATTCTAACAGTTCAGTGTGCACAACTCCATGTGGGCACACTCATTCTAACAGTTCAGTGTGCACACCTCCATGTGGACACACTCATTCTAACAGGTCAGTGTGCACACCTCTATGTGGGCACACTCATTCTAACAGTTCAGTGTGCAAACCTCCATGTGGGCACACTCATTCTAACAATTCAGTGTGCACACCTCCATGTGGGCACACTCATTCTAACAGTTCAGTGTGCACACCTCCTTGTGGACACACTCATTTTAACAGTTCAGTGTGCACAACTCCATGTGGGCACACTCATTCTAACAGTTCAGTGTGCACACCTCCATGTGGGCACACTCATTCTAACAGTTCAGTCTGCACACCTCCATGTGGGCACACTCATTCTAACAGTTCAGTCTGCACACCTCCATGTGGGCACACTCATTCTAACAGTTCAGTGTGCACATCTCCACAGGGATACACTCATTCTAACAGTTCAGTGTGCACAACTCCATGTGGACACACTCATTCTAACAGTTCAGTGTGCACACCTCCATGTGGGCACACTCATTCTAACAGTTCAGTGTGCACATCTCCACAGTGATACACTCATTCTAACAGTTCAGTGTGCACAACTCCATGTGGACAAACTCATTCTAACAGTTCAGTGTGCACACCTCCATGTGGACAAACTCATTCTAACAGTTCAGTGTGCACACCTCCATGTGGACACACTCATTCTAACAGTTCAGTCTGCACACCTCCATGTGGACACACTCATTCTAACAGTTCAGTGTGCACACCTCCATGTGGACACACACAATCTAACAGTTCAGTGTGGACACCTCCATGTGGACACACTCATTCTAAAAGTTCAGTGTGCACACCTCCACAGGGACACACTCATTCTAACAGTTCACAGTGCACACCTCCATGTGGGCACACTCATTCTAACAGTTCGGTGTGCACACCTCCATGTGGACACAGTCATTCTAACAGTTCATGTGCACAACTCGATGTGGGCACACTCATTCAAACAGTTCAGAGTGCACACATCCATGTGGACAGAGTCATTCTAACAGTTCAGTGTGCACAACTCCATGTGGGCACACTCATTCTAACAGTTCAGTGTGCACACCTCCATGTGGACACACTCATTCTAACAGGTCAGTGTGCACACCTCTATGTGGGCACACTCATTCTAACAGTTCAGTGTGCACACCTCCATGTGGGCACACTCATTCTAACAATTCAGTGTGCACACCTCCATGTGGGCACACTCATTCTAACAGTTCAGTGTGCACACCTCCTTGTGGACACACTCATTTTAACAGTTCTGTGTGCACAACTCCATGTGGGCACACTCATTCTAACAGTTCAGTGTGCACACCTCCATGTGGGCACACTCATTCTAACAGTTCAGTCTGCACACCTCCATGTGGGCACACTCATTCTAACAGTTCAGTGTGCACATCTCCACAGGGATACACTCATTCTACCAGTTCAGTGTGCACAACTCCATGTGGACACACTCATTCTAACAGTTCAGTGTGCACACCTCCATGTGGGCACACTCATTCTAACAGTTCAGTGTGCACATCTCCACAGTGATACACTCTTTCTAACAGTTCAGTGTGCACAACTCCATGTGGACAAACTCATTCTAACAGTTCAGTGTGCACACCTCCATGTGGACACACTCATTCTAACAGTTCAATGTGCACACCTCCACAGGGACACACTCATTCTAACAGTTCAGTGTGCACACCTCCATGTGGGCACACTCATTCTAACAGTTCAGTGTGCACACCTCCATTTGGACACACTCATTCTAACAGTTCAGTGTGCACACCTCGATGTGGACACACTCATTCTAACAGTTCAGTGTGCAGACCTCCATGTGGGCACACTCATTCTAACAGTTCAGTGTGCACACCTCCATGTGGGCACACTCATTCTAACAGTTCAGTGTGCACACCTCCATGTGGGCACACTCATTCTAACAGTTCAGAGTGCACACCTCCATTTGGACACACTCATTCTAACAGTTCAGTGTGCACACCTCCATGTGGGCACACTCATTCCAACAGTTCAGTGTGCACACCTCCATGTGGGCACACTCATTCAAACAGTTCAGAGTGCACACTTCCATGTGGGCACACTCATTCTAAAAGTTCAGTGTGCACACCTCCATGTGGACACACACATTCTAACAGTTCCACCTCCATGTGGACACACTCATTCTAACAGTTCAGTGTGCACACCTCCACAGGGACACACTCATTCTAACAGTTCAAAGTGCACACCTCCATGTGGGCACAGTCATTCTAACAGTTCAGTGTGCACAACTCCATGTGGGCACACTCATTCTAACAGTTCAGTGTGCACACCTCCATGTGGGCACACTCATTCTAACAGTTCAGTGTGCACACCTCCATGTGGGCACACTCATTTTAACAGTTCAGTGTGCACACCTCCATGTGGGCACACTCATTCTAACAGTTCAGTGTTCACACCTCCATGTGGGCACACTCATTCTAACAGTTCAGTGTGCACACCTCCATGTGGGCACACTCATTCTAACAGTTCAGTGTGCACACCTCCATGTGGGCACACTCATTCTAACTTTTCAGTGTGCACACCTCCATGTGGGCACACTCATTCTAACAGTTCAGTCTGCACACCTCCATGTGGGCACACTCATTCTAACAGTTCAGAGTGCACACCTCCATTTGGACACACTCATTCTAACAGTTCAGTGTGCACACCTCCATGTGGACACACTCATTCCAACAGTTCAGTGTGCACACCTCCATGTGGGCACACTCATTCAAACAGTTCAGAGTGCACACTTCCATGTGGGCACACTCATTCTAACAGTTCAGTGTGCACACCTCCATGTGGACACACACATTCTAACAGTTCAGTGTGCACACATCCATGTGGACACACTCATTCTAACAGTTCAGTGTGCACACCTACACAGGGACACAATCATTCTAACAGTTCAAAGTGCACACCTCCATGTGGGACAGTCATTCTAACAGTTCAGTGTGCACACCTCCATGTGGACAACAGTCATTCTAACAGTTCAGTGAGCACAACTCCATGTGGGCACACTCATTCTAACAGTTCAGTGTGCACACCTCCATGTGGGCACACTCATTTTAACAGTTCAGTGTGCACACCTTCATGTGGGCACACTCATTCTAACAGTTCAGTTTGCACACCTCCATGTGGACACACTCATTCTAACAGTTCAGTGTGCACACCTCCATGTGGACACACACAATCTAACAGTTCAGTGTGGACACCTCCATGTGGACACACTCATTCTAAAAGTTCAGTGTGCACACCTCCACAGGGACACACTCATTCTAACAGTTCACAGTGCACACCTCCATGTGGGCACACTCATTCTAACAGTTCGGTGTGCACACCTCCATGTGGACACAGTCATTCTAACAGTTCATGTGCACAACTCGATGTGGGCACACTCATTCAAACAGTTCAGAGTGCACACATCCATGTGGACAGAGTCATTCTAACAGTTCAGTGTGCACACCTCCATGTGGGCACACGCATTCAAACAGTTCAGTGTGCACACTTCCATGTGGGCACACTCATTCTACAGTTCAGTGTGCACACCTCCATGTGGACACACACATTCTAACAGTTCAGTGTGCACACCTCCACAGGGACACACTCATTCTAACAGTTCACAGTGCACACCTCCATGTGGGCACAGTCATTCTAACAGTTCAGTGTGCACACCTACATGTGGACACAGTCATTCTAACAGTTCATGTGCACAACTCCATGTGGGCACACTCATTCTAACAGTTCAGTGTGCACACATCCATGTGGGCACACTCATTCTAACAGTTCAGTGTGCACACCTCCATGTGGGCACACTCATTTTTAACAGTTCAGTGTGCACACCTCCATGTGGGCACACTCATTCTAACAGTTCAGTGTTCACACCTCCATGTGGGCACACTCATTCTAACAGTTCAGTGTGCACACCTCCATGTGGGCACACTCATTCTAACAGTTCAGTGTGCACACCTCCATGTGGGCACACTCATTCTAACTTTTCAGTGTGCACACCTCCATGTGGGCACACTCATTCTAACCAGTTCAGTCTGCACACCTCCATGTGGGCACACTCATTCTAACAGTTCAGAGTGCACACCTCCATTTGGACACACTCATTCTAACAGTTCAGTGTGCACACCTCCATGTGGACACACTCATTCCAACAGTTCAGTGTGCACACCTCCATGTGGGCACACTCATTCAAACAGTTCAGAGTGCACACTTCCATGTGGGCACACTCATTCTAACAGTTCAGTGTGCACACCTCCATGTGGACACACACATTCTAACAGTTCAGTGTGCACACATCCATGTGGACACACTCATTCTAACAGTTCAGTGTGCACACCTACACAGGGACACACTCATTCTAACAGTTCAAAGTGCACACCTCCATGTGGGCACAGTCATTCTAACAGTTCAGTGTGCACAACTCCATGTGGGCACACTCATTCTAACAGTTCAGTGTGCACAACCTCCATGTGGGCACACTCATTCTAACAGTTCAGTGTGCACACCTCCATGTGGGCACACTCATTTTAACAGTTCAGTGTGCACACCTCCATGTGGGCACACTCATTCTAACAGTTCAGTGTTCACGACCTCCATGTGGGCACACTCATTCTAACAGTTCAGTGTGCACACCTCCATGTGGGCACACTCATTCTAACAGTTCAGTGTGCACACCTCCATGTGGGCACACTCATTCTAACTTTTCAGTGTGCACACCTCCATGTGGGCACACTCATTCTAACAGTTCAGTCTGCAACACCTCCATGTGGGCACACTCATTCTAACAGTTCAGAGTGCACACCTCCATTTGGGACACCACTCATTCTAACAGTTCAGTGTGCACACCTCCATGTGGACACACTCATTCCAACAGTTCAGTGTGCACACCTCCATGTGGGCACACTCATTCAAACAGTTCAGAGTGCACACTTCCATGTGGGCACACTCATTCTAAACAGTTCAGTGTGCACACCTCCATGTGGACACACACATTCTAACAGTTCAGTGTGCACACATCCATGTGGACACACTCATTCTAACAGTTCAGTGTGCACACCTACACAGGGACACAATCATTCTAACAGTTCAAAGTGCACACCTCCATGTGGGACAGTCATTCTAACAGTTCAGTGTGCACACCTCCATGTGGACACAGTCATTCTAACAGTTCAGTGAGCACAACTCCATGTGGGCACACTCATTCTAACAGTTCAGTGTGCACAACCTCCATGTGGGCACACTCATTTTAACAGTTCAGTGTGCACACCTTCATGTGGGCACACTCATTCTAACAGTTCAGTTTGCACACCTCCATGTGGACACACTCATTCTAACAGTTCAGTGTGCACACCTCCATGTGGACACACACAATCTAACAGTTCAGTGTGGACACCTCCATGTGGACACACTCATTCTAAAAGTTCAGTGTGCACCCTCCACAGGGACACACTCATTCTAACAGTTCACAGTGCACACCTCCATGTGGGCACACTCATTCTAACAGTTCGGTGTGCACACCTCCATGTGCACACAGTCATTCTAACAGTTCATGTGCACAACTCGATGTGGGCACACTCATTCAAACAGTTCAGAGTGCACACATCCATGTGGACAGAGTCATTCTAACAGTTCAGTGTGCACACCTCCATGTGGGCACACGCATTCAAACAGTTCAGTGTGCACACTTCCATGTGGGCACACTCATTCTAACAGTTCAGTGTGCACACCTCCATGTGGACACACACATTCTAACAGTTCAGTGTGCACACCTCCACAGGGACACACTCATTCTAACAGTTCACAGTGCACACCTCCATGTGGGCACAGTCATTCTAACAGTTCAGTGTGCACACCTACATGTGGACACAGTCATTCTAACAGTTCATGTGCACAACTCCATGTGGGCACACTCATTCTAACAGTTCAGTGTGCACACACCATGTGGACACAGTCATTCTAACAGTTCAGTGTGCACAACTCCATGTAGGCACACTCATTCTAACAGTTCAGTGTGCACACCTCCATGTGGACACACTCATTCTAACAGGTCAGTGTGCACACCTCTATGTGGGCACACTCATTCTAACAGTTCAGTGTGCACACCTCCATGTGGGCACACTCATTCTAACAATTCAGTGTGCACACCTCCATGTGGGCACACTCATTCTAACAGTTCAGTGTGCACACCTTATTGTGGACACCACTCATTGTAACAGTTCAGTGTGCACAACTCCATGTGGGCACACTCATTCTAACAGTTCAGTGTGCACACCTCCATGTGGACACACTCATTCTAACAGTTCAGTCTGCACACCTCCATGAGGGCACACTCATTCTAACAGTTCAGTGTGCACACCTCCATGTGGACACACTCATTCCAACAGTTCAGTGTGCACACCTCCATGTGGGCACACTCATTCAAACAGTTCAGAGTGCACACTTCCATGTGGGCACACTCATTCTACAGTTCAGTGTGCACACCTCCATGTGGACACACACATTCTAACAGTTCAGTGTGCACACATCCATGTGGACACACTCATTCTAACAGTTCAGTGTGCACACCTACACAGGGACACACTCATTCTAACAGTTCAAAGTGCACACCTCCATGTGGGCACAGTCATTCTAACAGTTCAGTGTGCACACCTCCATGTGGACACAGTCATTCTAACAGTTCAGTGACCACAACTCCATGTGGGCACACTCATTCTAACAGTTCAGTGTGCACACCTCCATGTGGGCACACTCATTTTAACAGTTCAGTGTGCACACCTTCATGTGGGCACACTCATTCTAACAGTTCAGTGTTTACACCTCCATGTGGGCACACTCATTCTAACAGTTCAGTGTGCACACCTCCATGTGGGCACACTCATTCTAACAGTTCAGTGTGCACACCTCCATGTGGGCACACTCATTCTAACAGTTCAGTCTGCACACCTCCATGTGGGCACACTCATTCTAACAGTTCAGTGTGCACACCTCCATGTGGACACACTCATTCTAACAGTTCAGTTTGCAACACTTCCATGTGGACACACTCATTCTAACAGTTCAGTGTGCACACCTCCATGTGGGCACACTCATTCAAACAGTTCAGTGTGCACACTTCCATGTGGGCACACTCATTCTAACAGTTCAGTGTGCACACCTCCATGTGGACACACACATTCTAACAGTTCAGTGTGCAACACCTCCATGTGACACACTCATTCTAACAGTTCAGTGTGCACACCTCACAGGGACACACTCATTCTAACAGTTCACAGTGCACACCTCCATGTGGGCACAGTCATTCTAACAGTTCAGTGTGCACACCTACATGTGGACACAGTCATTCTAACAGTTCATGTGCACAACTCCATGTGGGCACACTCATTCTAACAGTTCAGTGTGCACACATCCATGTGGACAGAGTCATTCTAACAGTTCAGTGTGCACAACTCCATGTGGGCACACTCATTCTAACAGTTCAGTGTGCACACCTCCATGTGGACACACTCATTCTAACAGGTCAGTGTGCACACCTCTATGTGGGCACACTCATTCTAACAGTTCAGTGTGCAAACCTCCATGTGGGCACACTCATTCTAACACAATTCCAGTGTGCACACCTCCATGTGGGCACACTCATTCTAACAGTTCAGTGTGCACACCTCCTTGTGGACACACTCATTTTAACAGTTCAGTGTGCACAACTCCATGTGGGCACACTCATTCTAACAGTTCAGTGTGCACACCTCCATGTGGGCACACTCATTCTAACAGTTCAGTCTGCACACCTCCATGTGGGCACACTCATTCTAACAGTTCAGTCTGCACACCTCCATGTGGGCACACTCATTCTAACAGTTCAGTGTGCACATCTCCACAGGGATACACTCATTCTAACAGTTCAGTGTGCACAACTCCATGTGGACACACTCATTCTAACAGTTCAGTGTGCACACCTCCATGTGGGCACACTCATTCTAAACAGTTCAGTGTGCACATCTCCACAGTGATACACTCATTCTAACAGTTCAGTGTGCACAACTCCATGTGGACAAACTCATTCTAACAGTTCAGTGTGCACACCTCCATGTGGACAAACTCATTCTAACAGTTCAGTGTGCACACCTCCATGTGGACACACTCATTCTAACAGTTCAGTCTGCACACCTCCATGTGACACACTCATTCTAACAGTTCAATGTGCACACCTCCACAGGGACACACTCATTCTAACAGTTCAGTGTGCACACCTCCATGTGGGCACACTCATTCTAACAGTTCAGTGTGCACACCTCCATTTGGACACACTCATTCTAACAGTTCAGTGTGCACACCTCGATGTGGACACACTCATTCTAACAGTTCAATGTGCACACCTCCATGTGGGCACACTCATTCTAACAGTTCAGTGTGCACACCTCCATGTGGGCACACTCATTCTAACAGTTCAGTCGTGCACACCTCCATGTGGGCACACTCATTCTAACAGTTCAGAATGCACACCTCCATTTGGACACACTCATTCTAACAGTTCAGTGTGCACACCTCCATGTGGGCACACTCATTCCAACAGTTCAGTGTGCACACCTCCATGTGGGCACACTCATTCAAACAATTCAGAGTGCACACTTCCATGTGGGCACACTCATTCTAACAGTTCAGTGTGCACACCTCCATGTGGACACACACATTCTAACAGTTCAGTGTGCACACCTCCATGTGGACACACTCATTCTAACAGTTCAGTGTGCACACCTCCACAGGGACACACTCATTCTAACAGTTCAAAGTGCACACCTCCATGTGGGCACAGTCATTCTAACAGTTCAGTGTGCACACCTCCATGTGGACACAGTCATTCTAACAGTTCAGTGAGCACACCTCCATGTGGGCACACTCATTCTAACAGTTCAGTGTGCACACCTCCATGTGGGCACACTCATTTTAACAGTTCAGTGTGCACACCTCCATGTGGGCACACTCATTCTAACAGTTCAGTGTTCACACCTCCATGTGGGCACACTCATTCTAACAGTTCAGTGTGCACACCTCCATGTGGGCACACTCATTCTAACAGTTCAGTGTGCACACCTCCATGTGGGCACACTCATTCTAACAGTTCAGTCTGCACACCTCCATGTGGGCACACTCATTCTAACAGTTCAGTTTGCACACCTCCATGTGGACACACTCATTCTAACAGTTCAGTGTGCACACCTCCATGTGGACACACACAATCTAACAGTTCAGTGTGGACACCTCCATGTGGACACACTCATTCTAAAAGTTCAGTGTGCACACCTCCACAGGGACACACTCATTCTAACAGTTCACAGTGCACACCTCCATGTGGGCACACTCATTCTAACAGTTCGGTGTGCACACCTCCATGTGGACACAGTCATTCTAACAGTTCATGTGCACAACTCGATGTGGGCACACTCATTCAAACAGTTCAGAGTGCACACATCCATGTGGACAGAGTCATTCTAACAGTTCAGTGTGCACAACTCCATGTGGGCACACTCATTCTAACAGTTCAGTGTGCACACCTCCATGTGGACACACTCATTCTAACAGGTCAGTGTGCACACCTCTATGTGGGCACACTTCATTCTAACAGTTCAGTGTGCACACCTCCATGTGGGCACACTCATTCTAACAATTCAGTGTGCACACCTCCATGTGGGCACACTCATTCTAACAGTTCAGTGTGCACACCTCCTTGTGGACACACTCATTTTAACAGTTCTGTGTGCACAACTCCATGTGGGCACACTCATTCTAACAGTTCAGTGTGCACACCTCCATGTGGGCACACTCATTCTAACAGTTCAGTCTGCACACCTCCATGTGGGCACACTCATTCTAACAGTTCAGTGTGCACATCTCCACAGGGATACACTCATTCTACCAGTTCAGTGTGCACAACTCCATGTGGACACACTCATTCTAACAGTTCAGTGTGCACACCTCCATGTGGGCACACTCATTCTAACAGTTCAGTGTGCACATCTCCACAGTGATACACTCTTTCTAACAGTTCAGTGTGCACAACTCCATGTGGACAAACTCATTCTAACAGTTCAGTGTGCACACCTCCATGTGGACACACTCATTCTAACAGTTCAATGTGCACACCTCCACAGGGACACACTCATTCTAACAGTTCAGTGTGCACACCTCCATGTGGGCACACTCATTCTAACAGTTCAGTGTGCACACCTCCATTTGGACACACTCATTCTAACAGTTCAGTGTGCACACCTCGATGTGGACCACACTCATTCTAACAGTTCAGTGTGCAGACCTCCATGTGGGCACACTCATTCTAACAGTTCAGTGTGCACACCTCCATGTGGGCACACTCATTCTAACAGTTCAGTGTGCACACCTCCATGTGGGCACACTCATTCTAACAGTTCAGAGTGCACACCTCCATTTGGACACACTCATTCTAACAGTTCAGT
>NW_026735941.1:0-92263 GCF_949786415.1 Peromyscus eremicus
CAGAGTTGAACTACATATGGCCCCTGTGTGTAGGAAGCACAGTTCTTTTGTTCTGAGCAAGCTCACTGTTCTGGCCCTATAGGAAACACAGTAGAGTAGACGAGTGCTCTTTTCTCAAAAGCAGAGTGTGTTTCTTGTAAGGCAAGCTAGCGTTTGTTTTGCAGTCCTAAATGGAGTTGAACCACATGCAGTTTCTGTTACTACGAGCAAGAGTTGTTTTCTGGTAAGAAGAGTCACTATTGTGCTCCCATTGTCATACACAAGGCAAATAGCACTGGTGTCTATTCCCAGCATGTACAGTGTATTGGACTGAAGAGGACCTACTGTTCTTCTCAGTTTCCTAAGCAGAATTGAACCAGATATGGCCGTGTGTGTAGGAAGCACAGTCCTTTTCTTCTGAGCAAGTTCACTGTTTTGGCTCTTTTGAAAACAGAGTAGAGTAGAAGAGTGCTCTTTTCTCAAAAGCAGAGTGTGTTTCTTGTAAGGCAAGCTAGCGTTTGTTTCACAGTACTAAATGGAGTTGAATCACATGCAGTTTCTGGTCCTACGAGCAAGAGTTGTTTTCTGGTAAGAAGGGTCACTATTGCGCTTGCATTTTCATACACAGGGCAAATAGCACTGGCTTCTGTTCCCAGCATGTACAGTGTATTGGACTCATGAGGATCTACTGTCTTTGTCAGTTTCCTATGCAGAATTGATCTAGATATGGCCCGTGTGTGTAGGAAGCACAGTTCTTTTGTTCTGAGCAAGCTCACTGTTCTGGCCTTAGGAAACTCAGTAGAGTAGAAGAGTGCTCTTTTCTCAAAAGCAGAGTGTGTTTCTTGTAAGGCGAGCTAGCGTTTGTTTCCCAGTCCTAAATGGAGTTGAATCACATGCAGTTTTTCGTCCTACGAGCAAGAGTTGTTTTCTGGTAAGTAGTGTCACTATTGCGCTCCCATTGCCATACACAGTGCAAATAGCACTCGCATTTGTTCGCAGCAAGTACAGTGTATTGGACTGAAGATGAGCTACTGTTCTTGTCAGTTTCTTAAGCAGAGTTGAACTAGATATGGCCCCTGTGTGTAGGAAGCACAGTTCTTTTGTTCTGAGCAAGCTCACTGTTCGGACCCCATAGGAAACACTTTAGAGTAGAAGAGGGCTCTTTTCTCAAGAGCAGAGTGTGTTTCTTGTAAGGCGAGCTAGTGTTTGTTTCCCAGTCAGAAATGGAGTTGAATCCCATGCAGTTTTTGGTCCTACGAGCAAGAGTTGTTTTCTGGTAAGAAGAGTCACTATTGGGATCCCATTGCCATATACAGTGCAAATAGCTCTCGCGTCTTTTCCCAGCAAGTACAGTGTATTGGACTGAATAGGAGCTACTGTTCTTGTCCGTTTCCTACACAGAGTTGAACTAGATATGGCCCGTGTGTTTAGGAAGCACAGTTCTTTTGTTCTGAGCAAGCGCACTGTTTGGACCCCAAAGGAAACACAGTAGAGTAGAAAAGTGCTCTTTTCACAAAAGCAGAGTGTGTTTCTTGTAAGGCAAGCTAGCGTTTGTTTCGCAGTCCTAAATGGATTTGAATCCCATGTAGTTTCTGGTCCTACGAGCAAGAGTTGTTTTCTGGTAAGAAGAGTCACTATTGCGCTCCCATTGTTATACACAGGGCAAATAGCACTCGCGTCTCTTCCCAGCAAGTACAGTGTATTGGACTGAAGAGGATCTACTATTCCTGTCAGTTTCCTAAGCAGAATTGAACCAGGTTTGACCGTGTGTGTAGGAAGCACAGTTCTTTTGTTCTGAGCTTGCTCATTGTTTTGGCCCTATAGGAAACACAGTAGAGTAGAATAGTGCTCTTTTCTCAAAAGCAGAGTGTGCTTCTTGTAAGGCGATCTAGCGTTGGTTTCCCAGTCCTAAATGGAGTTGAATCACATGTAGCTTTTGGTCCTACGAGCAAGAGTTGTTTTCTGGTAAGAAGAGTCACTATTGCGCTCATATGACATACACAGGGCAAATAGCACTCGCGTCTGTTCCCAGCATGTACAGTGTATTGGACTGAAGATGATCTACTGTCCTTGTCAGTTTCCTAAGCAGAATTGATCTAGATATGGCCAGTGTGTGTAGGAAGCACAGTTCTTTTGTTCTGAGAAAGCTCACTGTTCTGACCCCATAAGAAACACAGTAGAGTAGAAGAGTGCCCTTTTCTCAAAAGCAGTGTGTGTTTCTTGTAAGGCGAGCTAGCGTTTGTTTTTCAGTCCTAAATGGAGTTGAATCACATGCAGTTTCTGGTCTTACGAGCAAGAGTTGTTTTCTGATAAGAAGAGTCACTATTGTGCTCCCATTTTCATACACAGGGCAAATAGCACTGGCGTCTGTTCTCAGCATGTACAGTGTATTAGACTCAAGAGGATCTACTGTCCTTGTCAGTTTCCTATGCAGAATTGATCTAGATATGGCCCATGTGTTTAGGAAGCACAGTTCTTTTGTTCTGAGGAAGCTCACTGTTCTGGCCCTATAGGAAACTCAGTAGAGTAGAAGAGTGCTCTTTTTTCAAAAGCAGAGTGTGTTTATTGTAAGGCAAGCTAGCGTTTGTTTCCCAGTCTTAAATGGAGTTGATTCACATGCAGTTTTTGGTCCTACGAGCAAGAGTTGTTTTCTGGTAAGTAGTGTCACTATTGCGCTCCCATTGCCATACACAGTGCAAATAGCACTCGCGTTTGATCGCAGCAAGTACAGTGTATTGGACTGAAGATGAGCTACTGTTCTTGTCAGTTTCTTAAGCAGAGTTGAACTAGATATGGCCCCTGTGTGTAGGAAGCACAGTTCTTTTGTTCTGAGCAAGCTCACTGTTCGGACCACATAGAAAACACAGTAGAGTAGAAGAGTGCTCTTTTCTCAAAAGCAGAGTGTGTTTCTTGTAAGGCGAGCCAGTGTTTGTTTCCCCGTCAGAAATGGAGTTGAATCCCATGCAGTTTTTGGTCCTACGAGCAAGAGTTGTTTTCTGGTAAGAAGAGTCACTATTGGGATCCCATTGCCATATACAGTGCAAATAGCTCTCGTGTCTTTTCCCAGCAAGTACAGTGTATTGGACTGAATAGGAGCTACTATTCTTGTCAGTTTCCTACACAGAGTTGAACTAGATATGGCCCGTGTGTTTAGGAAGCACAGTTCTTTTGTTCTGAGCAAGCTCACTGTTTGGACCCCAAAGGAAACACAGTAGAGTATAAAAGTGCTCTTTTCTCAAAAGCAGAGTGTGTTTCTTGTAAGGCGAGCTAGCGTTTGTTTCCCAGTTCTAAATGGAGTTGAATCACATGCAGTTTCTGGTCCTACGAGCAAGAGTTGTTTTCTGGTAAGAAGAGTCACTATTGCGCTCCCATTGTCATACACAGGGCAAATAGCACTCGCGTCTGTTCCCAGCAAGTACAGTTTATTGGACTGAAGAGGATCTAGTATTCTTGTGAGTTTCCTAAGCAGAATTGAACTAGATTTGACCGTGTGTGTAGGAAGCACAGTTCTTTTGTTCTGAGCAAGCTCATTGTTTTGGGCATATAGGAAACACAGTAGAGTAGAAGAGTGCTCTTTTCTCAAAAGCAGAGAGTGTTTCTTGTAAGGCAATCTAGCGTTTGTTTCCCAGTCCTAAATGGAGTTGAATCACATGTAGTTTTTTGTCCTACGAGCAAGAGTTGTTTTCTGGTAAGAAGAGTCACTATTGCGCTCCATATGACATACACAGGGCAAATAGCCCTCGCGTCTGTTCCCAGCATGTACAGTGTATTGGACTTAAGATGATCTACTGTCCTTGTCAGTTTCCTAAGCAGAATTGATCTAAATATGGCCCGTGTGTGTAGGAAGCACAGTTCTTTTGTTCTGAGAAAACTCACTGTTCTGACCCCATAAGAAACACAGTAGAGTAGAAGAGTGCCCTTTTCTCAAAAGCAGTGTGTGTTTCTGGTAAGGTGAGCTACTGTTTGTTTTTCAGTCCTAAATGGAGTTGAATCAAATGCAGTTTCTGATCCTACGAGCAAGAGTTGTTTTCTGGTAAGAAGAGTCACTATTGTGCTCTCATTTTCATACACCGGGCAAAGAGCACTGGCGTCTGTTCCCAGCATACAGTGTATTGGACTCAAGAGGATCTACTGTCCTTGTCAGGTTCCTATGCAGAATTGATCTAGATATGGCCCGTGTGTGTAGGAAGCACAGTTCTTTTGTTCTGAGCAAGCTCACTGTTCGGACCCCATTGGAAACACAGTAGAGTAGAACTTTGCTCTTTTCTGAAAAGCAGAGTGTGTTTATTGTAAGGCGAGCTAGCATTTTTACCAGTTCTAAATGGAGTTGAATCACATGCAGTTTCTGTTCCTACAAGCAAGAGTTGTATTCTGGTAAGAAGAGTCACTATTGCGCTCCCATAGTCTTACACAGTGCAAATAGCACTCGTGTCTGTTCCCAGCAAGTACAGTGTATTGGACTGAAGAGGAGCTACTGTTCTTGTCAGTTTCCTAAGCAGAGTTGAACTAGATATGGCCCGTGTGTGTAGGAAGCACGGTTCTTTTGTACAGAGCAAGCTCACTGTTCAGACCCCATAGGAAACACAGTAGAGTAGAAGAGTGCTCTTTTCTCAAAAGCAGAGTGTGTTTATTGTAAGGCGAGCTAGCATTTTTTCCCAGTTCTAAATGGAGTTAAATCACATGCAGTTTCTGGTCCTACGAGCAAGAGTTGTTTTCTGGTAAGAAGAGTCACTATTGCGCTTCCATTATAGTACACAGGGCAAATAGCACTGGCGTCTGTTCCCAGCATGTACAGTGTATTGGACTGAAGAGGAGCTACTGTTCTTGTCAGTTTCTTAAGCAGAGTTGAACTAGATATAGCCCATGTATGTAAGAAGCAAAGTTCTTTGTTCTGAGCAAGCTCACTATTCTGGCCCTATAGGAAACACAGTAGAGAAGAAGAGTGCTCTTTTATCAAAAGCAGAGTGTGTTTCTTGTAAGGCAAGCTAATGTTTGTTTTCCAGTCCGAAATGGAGTTGAATCACATGCAGTTTCTGGTCCTACGAGCAAGAGTTGTTTTCTGGGAAGAAGAGTCACTATTGCGCTCCCTTTGTCATACACAGGGCAAATAGCACTGGTGTCTGTTCCCAGCAAGTACAGTGTATTGGACTGAAGAGGAGCTACTGTTCTTGTCAGTTTCCTAAGCAGAGTTGAACTAGATATGGCCCGTGTGTGTAGGAAGCACAGTTCTTTTGTTCTGAGCAAGCTCACTGTTTTGGCTCTAAAGAAAACACAGTAGAGTAGAAGAGTGCTCTTTTCTCAAAAGCAGAGTGTGTTTCTTGTAAGGCGAGCTAGCGTTTGTTTCCAAGTCATAAATGGAGTTGAATCACATGCAGTTTTTGGACCCATGATCAAGAGCTGTTTTCTGGTAAGGACAGTCACCATTCTGCTCCCATTCCCCTACACAGTGCAAAGAGCACTCGCATCTGTTCCCAGCAAGTACAGTGTATTGGACTGAAGAGGAGCTACTGTTCTTGTCAGTTTCCTAAGCAGAGTTGAACTAGATATTTCTCGTGTGTAGGAAGCACAGTTCTTTTGTTCTGAGCAAGCTCACTGTTCGGACCCCATACGAAATACTTTAGAGTAGAAAAGGGCTCTTTTCTCAATACCAGAGTGTGTTTCTTGTAAGGCGAGCTAGCGTTTGTTTCCCAGTCCTAAATGGAGTTGAATCACATGCAGTTTCTGGTCCTTTGAGCAAGAGTTGTTTTCTGGTAAGAAGAGTCACTATTGCGCTCCCATTGTCATACACAGGGCAAATAGCACTCGCGTCTCTTCCCAGCAAGTACAGTGTATTGGACTGAAGAGGATCTGCTATTCTTGTCAGTTTCCTAAGCAGAATTGAACTAGGTTTGACCATGTGTGTAGGAAGCACAGTTCTTTTGTTCTGAGCAAGCTCATTGTTTTGGCCCTATAGGAAACACAGTAGAGTAGAATAGTGCTCTTTTCTCAAAAGCATAGTGTGTTTCTTGTAAGGCGATCTAGCGATTGTTTCCCAGTCCTAAATGGAGTTGAATCACAGGTAGCTTTTGGTCCTACGAGCAAGAGTTGATTTCTGGTAAGAAGAGTCACTATTGTGCTCCATATGACATACACAGGGCAAATAGCACTCGCGTCTGTTCCCAGCATGTACAGTGTATTGGACTGAAGATGATCTACTGTCCTTTTCAGTTTCTTAAGCAGAATTGATCTAGATATGGCCAGTGTGTGTAGGAAGCACAGTTCTTTTGTTCTGAGAAAGCTCACTGTTCTGACCCCATAAGAAACACAGTAGAGTAGAAGAGTGCCCTTGTCTCAAAAGCAGTGTGTGTTTCTTGTAAGGTGAGCTACTGTGTGTTTTTCAGTCCTAAATGGAGTTGAATCACATGCAGTTTCTGGTCCTACGAGCAAGAGTTGTTTTCTGGTAAGAAGAGTCACTATTGTGCTCCCATTTTCATACACAGGGCAAATAGCACTGGCATCTGTACCCAGCATACAGTGTATTGGACTCAAGAGGATCTACTGTCCTTGTCAGTTTCCTAAGCAGAATTGATGTAGATATGGCCCGTGTGTTTAGGAAGCACAGTTGTTTTGTTCTGAGCAAGCTCACTGTTCGGACCCCATAGGAAACACTTTAGATTAGAGGAGGGCTCTTTTCTCAAAAGCAGAGTGTGTTTCTTGTAAGGCGAGCTAGCGTTTGTTTCCCAGTCCTAAATGGAGTTGAATCACATGTAGTTTTTGGTCCTACGAGCAAGAGTTGTTTTCTGGTAAGAAGAGTCACTATTGCGCTCCATATGACATACACAGGGCAAATAGCACTCGCGTCTGTTCCCAGCATGTACAGTGTATTGGACTGAAGATGATCTACTGTCCTTGTCAGTTTCCTAAGCAGAATTGATCTAGGTATGGCCAGTGTGTGTAGGAAGCACAGTTCTTTTGTTCTGAGCAAGCTCACTGTTCTGACCCCATAAGAAACACAGTAGAGTAGAAGAGTGCCCTTTTCTCAAAAGCAGTGTGTGTTTCTTGTAAGGCGAGCTAGCGTTTGTTTTTCAGTCCTAAATGGAGTTGAATCACATGCAGTTTCTGGTCCTACGAGCAAGAGTTGTTTTCTGGTAAGAAGAGTCACTATTGTGCTCCCATTTTCATACACAGGGCAAATAGCACTGGCGTCTGTTCCCAGCAGGTACAGTGTATTGGACTCATGAGGATCTACTGTCCTTGTCAGTTTCCTATGCAGAATTGATCTAGATAAGGCCCGTGTGTTTAGGAAGCACAGTTCTTTTGTTCTGAGCAAGCTCACTGTTCTGGCCCTATAGGAAACTCAGTAGAGTAGAAGAGTGCTCTTTTCTCAAAAGCAGAGTGTGTTTCTTGTAAGGCGAGCTAGCGTTTGTTTCCCAGTCCTAAATGGAGTTGAATCCCATGCAGTTTTTGGTCCTATGAGCAAGAGTTGTTTTCTGGTAAGTAGTGTCACTATTGCGCTCCCATTGCCATACACAGTGCAAATAGCACTCGCGTTCCTTCGCAGCAAGTACAGTGTATTGGACTGAAGATGAGCTACTGTTCTTGTCAGTTTCCTAAGCAGAGTTGAACTAGATATGGCCCCTGTGTGTAGGAAGCACAGTACTTTTGTTCTGAGCAAGCTCACTGTTCGGACCCCATAGGAAACACTTTAGAGTAGAAGAGGGCTCTTTTCTCAAGAGCAGAGTGTGTTTCTTGTAAGGCGAGCTAGTGTTTGTTTCCCAGTCAGAAATGGAGTTGAATCCCATGCAGTTTCTGTTCCTACGAGCAAGAGTTGTTTTCAGGTAAGAAGAGTCACTATTGGGATCCCATTGCCATATACAGTACAAATAGCTCTCGCGTCTTTTCCCAGCAAGTACAGTGTATTGGACTGAATAGGAGCAACTGTTCTTGTCCGTTTCCAACACAGAGTTGAACTAGATATGGCCCGTGTGTAGGAAGCACAGTTCTTTTGTTCTGAGCAAGCTCACTGTTTGGACCCCAAAGGAAACACAGTAGAGTAGAAAAGTGCTCGTTTCTCAAAAGCAGATTGTGTTTCTTGTAAGGCGAGCTAGCGTTTGTTTCACAGTCCTAAATGGATTTGAATCCCATGCAGTTTCTGGTCCTACGAGCAAGAGTTGTTTTCTGGTAAGAAGAGTCACTATTGCGCTTCCATTGCCATATACAGTCCAAATAGCACTCGCGTCTGTTCCCAACAAGTACAGTGTATTGGACTGAAGAGGAGCTACTGTTCTTGTCAGTTTCCTAAGCAGAGTTGAACTAGATATGGCCCGTGTGTGTAGGAAGCACAGTTCTTTTGTTCTGAGCAAGCTCACTGTTTGGACCCCAAAGGAAACAAAGTAGAGAAGAGTGCTCTTTTCTCAGAAGCAGAGTGTGTTTCTTGTAAGGCTAGCTAGTGTTTGTTTCACAGTCCTAAATGGAGTTGAATCACATGCAGTTTTTGGTCCCATGAGCAAGAGTTGTTTTCTGGTAAGGAAAGTCACTATTGTGCTCCCATTCCCCTACACAGTGCAAATAGCGTGTCTGTTCCCAGCATGTACAGTGTATTGGACTGATGAGGAGCTACTGTTCTTGTCAGTTTCCTAAGCAGAGTTGAACTAGATATGGCCGTGTGTGTAGGAAGCACAGTTCTTTTGTTCTGAGCAAGCTACTGTTCAGATCCCAGAGGAAACACAGTAGAGTAGAAGAGTGCTCTTTTCTCAAAAGCAGCGTGTGTTTCTTGTAAGACGAGCTATCTTTTTTTTTTTCATCCTAAATGGAGTTGAATCACATGCAGTTTCTTGTCCTACGACCAAGAGTTGTTTTCTGGTAAGAAGAGTCACTATTGTGCTTGCATTGTCATACACAGGGCAAATAGCACTGGCGTCTGTTCCCAGCATGTACAGTGTATTGGACTCATGAGGATCTACTGTCCTTGTCAGTTTCCTATGCAGAATTGATCTAGATATGGCCCGTGTGTGTAGGAAGCACAGTTCATTGGTTCTGAGCAAGCTCACTGTTCTGGCCCTATAGGAAACTCAGTAGAGTAGAAGAGTGCTCTTTTCTCAAAAGCAGAGTGTGTTTCTTGTAAGGCGAGCTAGCATTTGTTTCCCAGTCCTAAATGGAGTTGAATCACATGCAGTTTTTGGTCCTACAAGCAAGAGTTGTTTTCTGGTAAGTAGTGTCACTATTGCGCTCCCATTGCCATACACAGTGCAAATAGCACTCGCGTTTGTTCGCAGCAAGTACAGTGTATTGGACTGAAGATGAGCTACTGTTCTTGTCAGTTTCTTAAGCAGAGTTGAACTAGATATGGCCCCTGTGTGTAGGAAGCACAGTTCTTTTGTTCTGAACAAGCTCACTGTTCGGACCCCATAGGAAACAGTTTAGAGTAGAAGAGGGCTCTTTTCTCAAGAGCAGAGTGTGTTTCTTGTAAGGCGAGCTAGTGTTTTTTCCCAGTCAGAAATGGAGTTGAATCCCATGCAGTTTTTGGTTCTATGAGCAAGAGTTGTTTTCTGGTAAGAAGAGTCACTATTGGGATCCCATTGCCATATACAGTGCAAATAGCTCTCGCGTCTTTTCCCAGCAAGTACAGTGTATTGGACTGAAGAGGATCTACTGTTCTTGTCAGTTTCCTAAGCAGAGTTGAACTAGATATGGCCCGTGTGTGTAGGAAGCACAGTTCTTTTGTTCTGAGCAAGCTCACTGTTTGGACCCCAAAGGAAACAAAGTAGAGTAGAAGAGTGCTCTTATCTCAGAAGCAGAGTGTGTTTCTTGTAAGGCTAGCTAGCGTTTGTTTCGCAGTCCTAAATGGAGTTGAATCACATGCAGTTTCTGGTCCTACGAGCAAGAGTTGTTTTCTGGTAAGAAGAGTCACTATTGCGCTCCCATTGTCATACACAAGGCAAAAAGCACTGGCGTCTATTCCCAGCATGTACAGTGTATTGGACTGAAGAAGACCTACTGTTCTTGTCAGTTTCCTAAGCAGAATTGAACCAGATATGGCCGTATATGTAGGAAGCACAGTCCTTTTCTTCTGAGCAAGCTCACTGTTTTGGCTCTTTTGAAAACAGAGTAGAGTAGAAGAGTGCTCTTTTCTCAAAAGCAGAGTGTGTTTCTTGTAAGTTGAGCTAGCGTTTGTTTCCCAGTCCTAAATGGAGTTGAATCACATGCAGTTTCTGGTCCTATGAGCAAGAGTTGTTTTCTGGTAAGAATAGTCACTATTGTGCTTCCATTGCCATATACAGTGCAAATAGCACTCGCGTCTGTTCCCAACAAGTACAGTGTATTGGACTGAAGAGGAGCTACTGTTCTTGTCAGTTTCCTAAGCAGAGTTGAACTAGATATGGCCCGTGTGTGTAGGAAGCACAGTTCTTTCGTTCTGAGCAAGCTCACTGTTTGGACCCCAAAGGAAACAAAGTAGAGAAGAGTGCTCTTTTCTCAGAAGTAGAGTGTGTTTCTTGTAAAGCTAGCTAGTGTTTGTTTCACAGTCCTAAATGGAGTTGAATCACATGCAGTTTTTGGTCCTATGAGCAAGAGTTGTTTTCTGGTAAGGAAAGTCACTATTGTGCTCCCATTCCCCTACACAGTGCAAATAGCGTGTCTGTTCCCAGCAAGTACAGTGTATTGGACTGATGAGGAGCTACTGTTCTTGTCAGTTTCCTAAGCAGAGTTGAACTAGATATGGCCGTGTGTGTAGGAAGCACAGTTCTTTTGTTCTGAGCAAGCTACTGTTCGGATCCCATAGGAAACACAGTAGAGTAGAAGAGTGCTCTTTTCTCAAAAGCAGCGTGTGTTTCTTGTAAGGCAAGCTAGTGTTTGTTTCCAAGTCAGAAATAAATTTGAATCCAATGCAGTTTCTGGTCCTACGAGCAAGAGTTGTTTTCTGGTAAGAAGAGTCACTATTGCGCTCCCATTGCTATACACAGTGCAAATAGCACTCGTTTCTGTTCCCAGGAATTACAGTGTATTGGACTGAAGAGGAGCTACTGTTCTTGTCAGTTTCCTAAGCAGAGTTGAACTAGATATGGCTTGTGTGTGTAGGAAGCACAGTTCTTTTGTTCTGAGCAAGCTCACTGTTCGGACCCCATAGGAAACACCTTAAAGTAGAAGAGGGCTCTTTTCTCAAAAGCAGAGTGTGTTTCTTGTAAGGCGAGCTAGCGTTTGTTTCCCAGTCCTAAATGGAGTTGAATCACATGCAGTTTCTGGTCCTAGGAGCAAGAGTTGTTTTCTGGTAAGAAGAGTCACTATTGCGCTCCCATTGTTATACACAGGGCAAATAGCACTCGCGTCTCTTCCCAGCAAGTACAGTGTATTGGACTGAAGAGGATCTACTATTCTTGTCAGTTTCCTAAGCAGAATTGAACCAGGTTTGACCGTGTGTGTAGGCAGCACAGTTCTTTTGTTCTGAGCTTGCTCATTGTTTTGGCCCTATAGGAAACACAGTAGAGTAGAATAGTGCTCTTTTCTCAAAAGCAGAGTGTGCTTCTTGTAAGGCGATCTAGCGTTGGTTTCCCAGTCCTAAATGGAGTTGAATCACATGTAGCTTTTGGTCCTACGAGCAAGAGTTGTTTTCTGGTAAGAAGAGTCACTATTGCGCTCATATGACATACACAGGGCAAATAGCACTCGCGTCTGTTCCCAGCATGTACAGTGTATTGGACTGAAGATGATCTACTGTCCTTGTCAGTTTCCTAAGCAGAATTGATCTAGATATGGCCAGTGTGTGTAGGAAGCACAGTTCTTTTGTTCTGAGAAAACTCAATGTTCTGACCCCATAAGAAACACAGTAGAGTAGAAGAGTGCCCTTTTCTCAAAAGCAGTGTGTGTTTCTTGTAAGGCGAGCTAGCGTTTGTTTTTCAGTCCTAAATGGAGTTGAATCACATGCAGTTTCTGGTCCTTCGAGCAAGAGTTGTTTTCTGGTAAGAAGAGTCACAATTGTGCTCCCATATTCATACACAGGGCAAATAGCACTGGCGTCTGTTCCCAGCATGTACAGTGTATTGGAATCAAGAGGATCTACTGTCCTTGTCAGTTTCCTATGCAGAATTGATCTAGATATGGCCCATGTGTTTAGGAAGCACAGTTCTTTTGTTCTGAGGATGCTCACTGTTCTGGCCCTATAGGAAACTCAGTAGAGTAGAAGAGTGCTCTTTTTTCAAAGGCAGAGTGTGTTTCTTGTAAGGCAAGCTAGCGTTTGTTTCCGAGTCCTAAATGGAGTTGAATCACATGCAGTTTTTGGTCCTACGAGCAAGAGTTGTTTTCTGGTAAGTAGTGTCACTATTGCGCTCCCATTGCCATACACAGTGCAAATAGCACTCGCGTTTGATCGCAGCAAGTACAGTGTATTGGACTGAAGATGAGCTACTGTTCTTGTCAGTTTCCTAAGCAGAGTTGAACTAGATATGGCCCCTGTGTATAGGAAGCACAGTTCTTTTGTTCTGAGCAAGCTCACTGTTCGGACCACATAGGAAACACTTTAGATTAGAAGAGGGCTCTTTTCTCAAAAGCAGAGTGTGTTTCTTGTAAGGCGAGCCAGTGTTTGTTTCCCCGTCAGAAATGGAGTTGAATCCCATGCAGTTTTTGGTCCTACGAGCAAGAGTTGTTTTCTGGTAAGAAGAGTCACTATTGGGATCCCATTGCCATATACAGTGCAAATAGCTCTCGTGTCTTTTCCCAGCAAGTACAGTGTATTGGACTGAATAGGAGCTACTATTCTTGTCAGTTTCCTACACAGAGTTGAACTAGATATGGCCCGTGTGTTTAGGAAGCACAGTTCTTTTGTTCTGAGCAAGCTCACTGTTTGGACCCCAAAGGAAACACAGTAGAGTAGAAAAGTGCTCTTTTCTCAAAAGCAGAGTGTGTTTCTTGTAAGGCGAGCTAGCGTTTGTTTCCCAGTTCTAAATGGAGTTGAATCACATGCAGTTTCTGGTCCTACGAGCAAGAGTTGTTTTCTGGTAAGAAGAGTCACTATTGCGCTCCCATTGTCATACACAGGGCAAATAGCACTCGCGTCTGTTCCCAGCAAAGTACAGTTTATTGGACTGAAGAGGATCTAGTATTCTTGTGAGTTTCCTAAGCAGAATTGAACTAGATTTGACCGTGTGTGTAGGAAGCACAGTTCTTTTGTTCTGAGCAAGCTCATTGTTTTGGCACATAGGAAACACAGTAGAGTAGAAGAGTGCTCTTTTCTCAAAAGCAGAGAGTGTTTCTTGTAAGGCAATCTAGCGTTTGTTTCCCAGTCCTAAATGGAGTTGAATCACATGTAGTTTTTTGTCCTACGAGCAAGAGTTGTTTTCTGGTAAGAAGAGTCACTATTGCGCTCCATATGACATACACAGGGCATATAGCCCTCGCGTCTGTTCCCAGCATGTACAGTGTATTGGACTTAAGATGATCTACTGTCCTTGTCAGTTTCCTAAGCAGAATTGATCTAGATATGGCCCGTGTGTGTAGGAAGCATAGTTCTTTTGTTCTGAGAAAGCTCACTGTTCTGACCCCATAAGAAACACAGTAGAGTAGAAGAGTGCCCTTTTCTCAAAAGCAGTGTGTGTTTCTTGTAAGGTGAGCTACTGTTTGTTTTTCAGTCCTAAATGGAGTTGAATCAAATGCAGTTTCTGATCCTACGAGCAAGAGTTGTTTTCTGGTAAGAAGAGTCACTATTGTGCTCTCATTTTCATACACCGGGCAAAGAGCACTGGCGTCTGTTCCCAGCATACAGTGTATTGGACTCAAGAGGATCTAGTGTCCTTGTCAGGTTCCTATGCAGAATTGATCTAGATATGGCCCGTGTGTGTAGGAAGCACAGTTCTTTTGTTCTGAGCAAGCTCACTGTTCGGACCCCATAGGAAACACAGTAGAGTAGAAGTTTGCTCTTTTCTGAAAAGCAGAGTGTGTTTATTGTAAGGCGAGCTAGCATTTTTACCAGTTCTAAATGGAGTTGAATCACATGCAGTTTCTGGTCCTACGAGCAAGAGTTGTATTCTGGTAAGAAGAGTCACTATTGCTCTCCCATAGTCTTACACAGTGCAAATAGCACTCGTGTCTGTTCCCAGCAAGTACAGTGTATTGAACTGAAGAGGAGCTACTTTTCTTGTCAGTTTCCTAAGCAGAGTTGAACTAGATATGGCCCGTGTGTGTAGGAAGCACGGTTCTTTTGTACGGAGCAAGCTCAGTGTTCAGACCCCATAGGAAACACAGTAGAGTAGAAGAGTGCTCTTTTCTCAAAAGCAGAGTGTGTTTATTGTAAGGCGAGCTAGCATTTTTTCCCAGTTCTAAATGGAGTTAAATCACATGCAGTTTCTGGTCCTACGAGCAAGAGCTCTTTTCTGGTAAGAAGAGTCACTATTGCGCTTCCATTATAGTACACAGGGCAAATAGCACTGGCGTCTGTTCCCAGCATGTACAGTGTATTGGACTGAAGAGGAGCTACTGTTCTTGTCAGTTTCTTAAGCAGAGTTGAACTAGATATAGCCCATGTATGTAAGAAGCAAAGTTCTTTTGTTCTGAGCAAGCTCACTATTCTGGCCCTATAGGAAACACAGTAGAGAAGAAGAGTGCTCTTTTCTCAAAAGCAGAGTGTGTTTCTTGTAAGGCAAGCTAATGTTTGTTTTCCAGTCCGAAATGGAGTTGAATCACATGCAGTTTCTGGTCCTACAAGCAAGAGTTGTTTTCTGGGAAGAAGAGTCACTATTGCGCTCCCTTTGTCATACACAGGGCAAATAGCACTGGTGTCTGTTCCCAGCAAGTACAGTGTATTGGACTGAAGAGGAGCTACTGTTCTTGTCAGTTTCCTAAGCAGAGTTGAACTAGATATGGCCCGTGTGTGTAGGAAGCACAGTTCTTTTGTTCTGAGCAAGCTCACTGTTTTGGCTCTAAAGAAAACACAGTAGAGTAGAAGAGTGCTCTTTTCTCAAAAGCAGAGTGTGTTTCTTGTAAGGCGAGCTAACGTTTGTTTCCAAGTCATAAATGGAGTTGAATCACATGCAGTTTTTGGACCCATGATCAAGAGTTGTTTTCTGGTAAGGAAAGTCACTATTCTGCTCCCATTCCCCTACACAGTGCAAAGAGCACTCGCATCTGTTCCCAGCAAGTACAGTGTATTGGACTGAAGAGGAGCTACTGTTCTTGTCAGTTTCCTAAGCAGAGTTGAACTAGATATGGCTCGTGTGTAGGAAGCACAGTTCTTTTGTTCTGAGCAAGCTCACTGTTCGGATCCCATATGAAATACTTTAGAGTAGAAAAGGGCTCTTTTCTCAAAACCAGAGTGTGTTTCTTGTAAGGCGAGCTAGCGTTTGTTTCCCAGTCCTAAATGGAGTTGAATCACATGCAGTTTCTGGTCCTTTGAGCAAGAGTTGTTTTCTGGTAAGAAGAGTCACTATTGCGCTCCCATTGTCATACACAGGGCAAATAGCCCTCGCGTCTCTTCCAGCAAGTACAGTGTATTGGACTGAAGAGGATCTGCTATTTTTGTCAGTTTCCTAAGCAGAATTGAACTAGGTTTGACCGTGTGTGTAGGAAGCACAGTTCTTTTGTTCTGAGCAAGCTCATTGTTTTGGCCCTATAGGAAACACAGTAGAGTAGAATAGTGCTCTTTTATCAAAAGCAGAGTGTGTTTCTTGTAAGGCGATCTAGCGATTGTTTCCCAGTCCTAAATGGAGTTGAATCACAGGTAGCTTTTGGTCCTACGAGCAAGAGTTGATTTCTGGTAAGAAGAGTCACTATTGTGCTCCATATGACATACACAGGGCAAATAGCACTCGCGTCTGTTCCCAGCATGTACAGTGTATTGGACTGAAGATGATCTACTGTCCATTTCAGTTTCTTAAGCAGAATTGATCTAGATATGGCCAGTGTGTGTAGGAAGCACAGTTCTTTTGTTCTGAGAAAGCTCACTGTTCTGACCCCATAAGAAACACAGTAGAGTAGAAGAGTGCCCTTGTCTCAAAAGCAGTGTGTGTTTCTTGTAAGGCGAGTTAGCGTTTGTTTTTCAGTCCTAAATGGAGTTGAATCACATGCAGTTTCTGGTCCTACGAGCAAGAGTTGTTTTCTGGTAAGAAGAGTCACTATTGTGCTCCCATTTTCATACACAGGGCAAATAGCACTGGCGTCTGTACCCAGCATACAGTGTATTGGACTCAAGAGGATCTACTGTCCTTGTCAGTTTCCTAAGCAGAATTGATCTAGATATGGCCCGTGTGTTTAGGAAGCACAGTTGTTTTGTTCTGAGCAAGCTCACTGTTCGGACCCCATAGGAAACACTTTAGATTAGAGGAGGGCTCTTTTCTCAAAAGCAGAGTGTGTTTCTTGTAAGGCGAGCTAGTGTTTGTTTCCCAGTCCTAAATGGAGTTGAATCACATGTAGTTTTTGGTCCTACGAGCAAGAGTTGTTTTCTGGTAAGAAGAGTCACTATTGCGCTCCATATGACATACACAGGGCAAATAGCACTCGCGTCTGTTCCCAGCATGTACAGTGTATTGGACTGAAGATGATCTACTGTCCTTGTCAGTTTCCTAAGCAGAATTGATCTAGGTATGGCCAGTGTGTGTAGGAAGCACAGTTCTTTTGTTCTGAGCAAGCTCACTGTTCTGACCCCATAAGAAACACAGTAGAGTAGAAGAGTGCCCTTTTCTCAAAAGCAGAGTGTGTTTCTTGTAAGGCGAGCTAGCATTTGTTTTTCAGTCCTAAATGGAGTTGAATCACATGCAGTTTCTGGTCCTACGAGCAAGAGTTGTTTTCTGGTAAGAAGAGTCACTATTGTGCTCCCATTTTCATACACAGGGCAAATAGCACTGGCGTCTGTTCCCAGCAGGTACAGTGTATTGGACTCATGAGGATCTACTGTCCTTGTCAGTTTCCTATGCAGAATTGATCTAGATATGGCCCGTGTGTTTAGGAAGCACAGTTCTTTTGTTCTGAGCAAGCTCACTGTTCTGGCCCTATAGGAAACTCAGTAGAGTAGAAGAGTGCTCTTTTCTCAAAAGCAGAGTGTGTTTCTTGTAAGGCGAGCTAGCGTTTGTTTCCCAGTCCTAAATGGAGTTGAATCCCATGCAGTTTTTGGTCCTATGAGCAAGAGTTGTTTTCTGGTAAGTAGTGTCACTATTGCGCTCCCATTGCCATACACAGTGCAAATAGCACTCGTGTCTGTTCCCAGCAAGTACAGTGTATTGGACTGAAGATGAGCTACTGTTCTTGTCAGTTTCCTAAGCAGAGTTGAACTAGATATGGCCCCTGTGTGTAGGAAGCACAGTACTTTTGTTCTGAGCAAGCTCACTGTTCGGACCCCATAGGAAACACTTTAGAGTAGAAGAGGGCTCTTTTCTCAAGAGCAGTGTGTGTTTCTTGTAAGCCGAGCTAGTGTTTGTTTCCCAGTCAGAAATGGAGTTGAATCCCATGCAGTTTCTGTTCCTATGAGCAAGAGTTGTTTTCTGGTAAGAAGAGTCACTATTGGGATCCCATTGCCATATACAGTGCAAATAGCTCTCGCGTCTTTTCCCAGCAAGTACAGTGTATTGGACTGAATAGGAGCTACTGTTCTTGTCCGTTTCCAACACAGAGTTGAACTAGATATGGCCCGTGTGTGTAGGAAGCACAGTTCTTTTGTTCTGAGCAAGCTCACTATTTGGACCCCAAAGGAAACACAGTAGAGTAGAAAAGTGCTCTTTTCTCAAAAGCAGAGTGTGTTTCTTGTAAGGCGAGCTAGCGTTTGTTTCGCAGTCCTAAATGGATTTGAATCCCATGCAGTTTCTGGTCCTACGAGCAAGAGTTGTTTTCTGGTAAGAAGAGTCACTATTGCGCTTCCATTGCCATATACAGTGCAAATAGCACTCGCGTCTGTTCCCAACAAGTACAGTGTATTGGACTTAAGAGGAGCTACTGTTCTTGTCAGTTTCCTAAGCAGAGTTGAACTAGATATGGCCCGTGTGTGTAGGAAGCACAGTTCTTTTGTTCTGAGCAAGCTCACTGTTTGGACCCCAAAGGAAACAAAGTAGAGAAGAGTGCTCTTTTCTCAGAAGCAGAGTGTGTTTCTTGTAAGGCTAGCTAGCGTTTGTTTTGCAGTCCTAAATGGTTGAATCACATGCAGTTTCTGGTCCTAGGAGCAAGAGTTGTTTTCTGGTAAGAAGAGTCACTGTTGCACGCCCATTGTCATACACAACGCAAATAGCACTGGCGTCTATTCCCAGCATGTACAGTGTATTGGACTGAAGAGGACCTACTGTTCTTGTCAATTTCCTAAGCATAATTGAACCAGATATGGCCGTGTGTGTAGGAAGCACAGTCCTTTTCTTCTGAGCAAGCTCATTGTTCTGGCTCTTTTGAAAACAGAGTAGAGTAGAAGAGTGCTCTTTTCTCAAAAGCGGAGTGTGTTTCTTGTAAGGCGATCTTCCATTTGTTTCCCAGTCCTAAATGGAGTTGAATCACATGCAGTTTTTGGTCCCATGAGCAAGAGTTGTTTTCTGGTAAGGAAAGTCACTATTGTGCTCCCATTCCCCTACACAGTGCAAATAGCGTGTCTGTTCCCAGCAAGTACAGTGTATTGGACTGAAGAGGATCTACTCTTCTTGTCAGGTTCCTAAGCAGAGTTGAACTATATATGGCCCGTGTGTAGGAAGCACAGTTCTTTTGTTCTGAGCAAGCTACTGTTCGGATCCCATAGGAAACACAGTAGAGTAGAAGAGTGCTCTTTTCTCAAAAGCAGAGTGTGTTTCTTGTAAGGCGAGCTAGTGTTTGTTTCCCAGTCAGAAATAAATTTGAATCCAATGCAGTTTCTGGTCCTACGAGCAAGAGTTGTTTTCTGGTAAGAAGAGTCACTATTGTGCTCCCATTGCCATACACAGTGCAAATAGCACTCGTGTCTGTTCCCAGGAATTACAGTGTATTGGAGTGAATAGGAGCTACTGTTCTTGTCAGTTTCCTAAGCAGAGTTGAACTAGATATGTCCCGTGTGTTTAGGAAGCACAGTTCTTTTGTTCTGAGCAAGCTACTGTTCGGATCCCATAGCAAACACAGTAGAGTAGAATAGTGCTCTTTTCTCAAAAGCAGAGTGTGTTTCTTGTAAGGCGATCTAGCGTTTGTTTCCCAGTCCTAAATGGAGTTGAATCACATGTAGCTTTTGGTCCTACGAGCAAGAGTTGATTTTTGGTAAGAAGAGTCACTATTGCGCTCCATATGACATACACAGGTCAAATAGCACTCGCGTCTGTTCCCAGCATGTACAGTGTATTGGACTTAAGATGATCTACTGTCCTTGTCAGTTTCCTAAGCAGAATTGATCTAGATATGGCCAGTGTGTGTAGGAAGCATAGTTCTTTTGTTCTGAGAAACTCACTGTTCTGACCCCATAAGAAACACAGTAGAGTAGAAGAGTGCCCTTTTCTCAAAAGCAGTGTGTGTTTCTTGTAAGGCGAGCTAGCGTTTGTTTTTCAGTCCTAAATGGAGTTGAATCACATGCAGTTTCTGGTCCTACGAGCAAGAGTTGTTTTCTGGTAAGAAGAGTCACTATTGTGCTCCCATTTTCATACACAGGGCAAATAGCACTGGTGTCTGTTCCCAGCATGTACAGTGTATTGGACTCAAGAGGATCTACTGTCCTTGTCATTTTCCTATGCAGAATTGATCTAGATATGGCCCATGTGTTTAGGAAGCACAGTTATTTTGTTTTGAGCAAGCTCACTGTTCTGGCCCTATAGGAAACTCAGTAGAGTAGAAGAGTGCTCTTTTCTCAAAAGCAGAGTGTGTTTCTTGTAAGGTGAGCTAGCGTTTGTTTCCCAGTCCTAAATGGAGTTGAATCACATGCAGTTTTTGGTCCTATGAGCAAGAGTTGTTTTCTGGTAAGTAGTGTCACTATTGCGCTCCCATTGCCATACACAAGGCAAATAGCACTCGCGTTTGTTCGCAGCAAGTACAGTGTATTGGACTGAAGATGAGCTACTGTTCTTGTCAGTTTCCTAAGCAGAGTTGAACTAGATATGGCCCCTGTGTGTAGGAAGCACAGTTCTTTTGTTCTGAGCAAGCTCACTGTTCGGACCACATAGGAAACACTTTAGATTAGAAGAGGGCTCTTTTCTCAAAAGCAGAGTGTGTTTCTTGTAAGGCGAGCCAGTGTTTGTTTCCCAGTCAGAAATGGAGTTGAATCCCATGCAGTTTTTGGTCCTATGAACAAGAGTTGTTTTCTGGTAAGAAGAGTCACTATTGGGATCCCATTGCCATATACAGTGCAAATAGCTCTCGCCTCTTTTCCCAGCAAGTACAGTGTATTGGACTGAATAGCAGCTACTGTTCTTGTCAGTTTCCAACACAGAGTTGAACTAGATATGGCCCGTGTGTGTAGGAAGCACAGTTCTTTTGTTCTGAGCAAGCTACTCTTCGGATCCCATAGGAAACACAGTAGAGTAGAAGAGTGCTCTTTTCTCAAAAGCAGAGTGTGTTTCTTGTAAGGCAAGCTAGTGTTTGTTTCCCAGTCAGAAATAAATTTGAATCCAATGCAGTTTCTGGTCCTACGAGCAAGAGTTGTTTTCTGGTAAGAAGAGTCACTATTGCGCTCCCATTGCTATACACAGTGCAAATAGCACTCGTGTCTGTTCCCAGGAATTACAGTGTATTGGACTGAAGAGGAGCTACTGTTCTTGTCAGTTTCCTAAGCAGAGTTGAACTAGATATGGCCCGTGTGTTTAGAAAGCACAGGTCTTTTGTTCTGAGCAAGCTCACTATTTGGACCCCAAAGGAAACACAGTAGAGTAGAAAAGTGCTCTTTTCTCAAAAGCAGAGTGTGTTTCTTGTAAGACGAGCTAGCGTTTGTTTCCCAGTTCTAAATGGAGTTGAATCACATGCAGTTTCTGGTCCTACGAGCAAGAGTTGTTTTCTGGTAAGAAGAGTCACTATTGCGCTCCCATTGTCATACACAGGGCAAATAGAACTCGTGTCTGTTCCCAGCAAGTACAGTGTATTGGACTGAAGAGGATCTAGTATTCTTGTGAGTTTCCTAAGCAGAATTGAACTAGATTTGACAGTGTGTGTAGGAAGCACAGTTCTTTTGTTCTGAGCAAGCTCATTGTTTTGGCCCTATAGAAAACAAAGTAGAGTAGAAGAGTGGTCTTTTCTCAAAAGCAGATAGTGTTTCTTGTAAGGCAATCTAGCGTTTGTTTCCCAGTCCTAAATGGAGTTGAATCACATGTAGTTTTTTGTCCTACGAGCAAGAGTTGTTTTCTGGTAAGAAGAGTCACTATTGCGCTCCATATGACATACACAGGGCAAATAGCCCTCGTGTCTGTTCCCAGCATGTACAGTGTATTGGACATAAGATGATCTACTGTCCTTGTCAGTTTCCTAAGCAGAATTGATCTAGATATGGCCCGTGTGTGTAGGAAGCACAGTTCTTTTGTTCTGAGAAAGCTCACTGTTCTGACCCCATAAGAAACACAGTAGAGTAGAAGTGTGCCCTTTTCTCAAAAGCAGTGTGTGTTTCTTGTAAGGTGAGCTACTGTTTGTTTTTCAGTCCTAAATGGAGTTGAATCAAATGCAGTTTCTGATCCTATGAGCAAGAGTTGTTTTCTGGTAAGAAGAGTCACTATTGTGATCTCATTTTCATACACCGGGCAAAGAGCACTGGCGTCTGTTCCCAGCATACAGTGTATTGGACTCAAGAGGATCTACTGTCCTTGTCAGTTTCCTATGCAGAATTGATCTAGATATGGCCCGTGTGTGTAGGAAGCACAGTTCTTTTGTTCTGAGAAAGCTCACTGTTCGGACCCCATTGGAAACACAGTAGAGTAGAAGTTTGCTCTTTTCTGAAAAGCAGAGTGTGTTTATTGTAAGGCGAGCTAGCATTTGTTTACCAGTTCTAAATGGAGTTGAATCACATGCAGTTTCTGTTCCTACGAGCAAGAGTTGTATTCTGGTAAGAAGAGTCACTATTGCGCTCCCATAGTCTTACACAGTGCAAATAGCACTCGCGTCTGTTCCCAGCAAGTACAGTGTATTGGACTGAAGAGGAGCTACTGTTCTTGTCAGTTTCCTAAGCAGAGTTGAACTAGATACAGCCCGTGTGTGTAGGAAGCACGGTTCTTTTGTACGGAGCAAGCTCACTGTTCAGACCCCATAGGAAACACAGTAGAGTAGAAGAGTGCTCTTTTCTCAAAAGCAGAGTGTGTTTATTGTAAGGCGAGCTAGCATTTGTTTCCCAGTTCTAAATGGAGTTAAATCACATGCAGTTTCTGGTCCTACGAGCAAGAGTTGTTTTCTGGTAAGAAGAGTCACTATTGCGCTCCCATTATAATACACAGGGCAAATAGCACTGGCGTCTGTTCCCAGCATGTACAGTGTATTGGACTGAAGAGGAGCTACTGTTCTTGTCAGTTTCTTAAGCAGAGTTGAACTAGATATAGCCCATGTATGTAAGAAGCAAAGTTCTTTTGTTCTGAGCAAGCTCACTATTCTGGCCCTATAGGAAACACAGTAGAGAAGAAGAGTGCTCTTTTCTCAAAAGCAGAGTGTGTTTCTTGTAAGGCAAGCTAATGTTTGTTTTCCAGTCCGAAATGGAGTTGAATTACATGCAGTTTCTGGTCCTACGAGCAAGAGTTGTTTTCTGGTAAGAAGAGTCACTATTGTGCTCCATATGACATACACAGGGCAAATAGCACTCGTGTCTGTTCCCAGCATGTACAGTGTATTGGACTGAAGATGATCTACTGTCCTTTTCAGTTTCCTAAGCAGAATTGATCTAGATATGGCCAGTGTGTGTAGGAAGCACAGTTCTTTTGTTCTGAGAAAGCTCACTGTTTTGGCTCTAAAGAAAACACAGTAGAGTAGAAGAGTGCTCTTTTCTCAAAAGCAGAGTGTGTTTCTTGTAAGGCGAGCTAGCGTTTGTTTCCAAGTAATAAATGGAGTTGAATCACATGCAGTTTTTGGACCCATGATCAAGAGTTGTTTTCTGGTAAGGAAAGTCACTATTCCGCCCATTCCCCTACACAGTGCAAAGAGCACTCGCATCTGTTCCCAGCAAGTACAGTGTATTGGACTGAAGAGGAGCTACTGTTCTTGTCAGTTTCCTAAGCAGAGTTGAACTAGATATGGCTCGTGTGTAGGAAGCACAGTTCTTTTGTTCTGAGCAAGCTCACTGTTCGGACCCCATAGGAAATACTTTAGAGTAGAAAAGGGCTCTTTTCTCAAAACCAGAGTGTGTTTCTTGTAAGGCGAGCTAGCGTTTGTTTCCCAGTCCTAAATGGAGTTGAATCACATGCAGTTTCTGGTCCTTTGAGCAAGAGTTGTTTTCTGGTAAGAAGAGTCACTATTGCGCTCCCATTATCATACACAGGGCAAATAGCACTCGCGTCTCTTCCCAGCAAGTACAGTGTATTGGACTGAAGAGGATCTGCTATTCTTGTCAGTTTCCTAAGCAGAATTGAACTAGGTTTGACCGTGTGTGTAGGAAGCACAGTTCTTTTGTTCTGAGCAAGCTCATTGTTTTGGCCCTATAGGAAACACAGTAGAGTAGAAGAGTGCTCTTTTCTCAAAAGCAGAGTGTGTTTCTTGTAAGGCGAGCTAGCGTTTTTTTCCCAATCCTCAATGGAGTTGAATCACATGCAGTTTTTGGTCCTACGAGCAAGAGTTGTTTTCTGGTAAGAAGAGTCACTATTGCTCTCCCATTGCCATACACAGTGCAAATTTCACTCGCGTTTGTTCGCAGCAAGTACAGTATATTGGACTGAAGATGAGCTACTGTTCTTGTCAGTTTCCTAAGCAGAGTTGAACTAGATATGGCTCGTGTGTGTAGGAAGCACAGTTCTTTTGTTCTGAGCAAGCTCACTGTTCGGACCCCATAGGAAACACTTTAGATTAGAGGAGGGCTCTTTTCTCAAAAGCAGAGTGTGTTTCTTGTAAGGCGAGCTAGCGTTTGTTTCCCAGTCCTAAATGGAGTTGAATCACATGTAGTTTTTGGTCCTACGAGCAAGAGTTGTTTTCTGGTAAGAAGAGTCACTATTGCGCTCCCATTGCCATACACAGGGCAAATAGCACTCGCGTCTGTTCGCAGCAAGTACAATGTATTGGACTGAAGAGGAGCTACTGTTCTTGTCAGTTTCCTAAGCAGAGTTGAACTAGATATGGCCCCTGTGTGTAAGAAGCACAGTTCTTTTGTTCTGAGCAAGCTCACTGTTTTGGCCCTAAATAAAACACAGTAGAGTAGAAGAGTGCTCTTTTCTCAAAAGCAGAGTGTGTTTCTGGTAAGGCGAGCTGGCGTTTGTTTCCCAGTCCTAAATGGAGTTGAATCACGTGCAGTTTCTGGTCCTACGAGCAAGAGTTGTTTTCTGGTAAGAAGAGTCACTATTGCGCTCCCATTGTCATACACAGGGCAAATAGCACTCGCGTCTCTTCCCAGCAAGTACAGTGTATTGGACTGAAGAGGGTCTACTATTCTTGTCAGTTTCCTAAGCAGAATTGAACTAGGTTTGACCGTGTGTGTAGGAAGCACAGTTCTTTTGTTCTGAGCAAGCTCACTGTTTTGGCCCTATAGGAAACACAGTAGAGTGGAAGAGTGCTCTTTTCTCAAAAGCAGAGTGTGTTTCTTGTAAGGCGATCTAGCGTTTGTTTCCCAGTCCTAAATGGAGTTGAATCACAGGTAGCTTTTGTTCCTACGAGCAAGAGTTGTTTTCTTGTAAGAAGAGTCACTATTGCGCTCCATATGACATACACAGGGCAAATAGCACTCGCGTCTGTTCCCAGCATGTACAGTGTATTGGACTGAAGATGATCTACTGTCCTTGTCAGTTTCCTAAGCAGAATTGATCTAGGTATGGCCAGTGTGTGTAGGAAGCACAGTTCTTTTGTTCTGAGCAAGCTCACTGTTCTGACCCCATAAGAAACACAGTAGAGTAGAAGAGTGCCCTTGTCTCAAAAGCAGTGTGTGTTTCTTGTAAGGCGAGCTAGCGTTTGTTTTTCAGTCCTAAATGGAGTTGAATCACATGCAGTTTCTGGTCCTACAAGCAAGAGTTGTTTTCTGGTAAGAAGAGTCACTATTGTGCTCCCATTTTCATACACAGGGCAAATAGCACTCGCGTCTGTTCCCAGCAGGTACAGTGTATTGGACTCATGAGGATCTACTGTCCTTGTCAGTTTCCTATGCAGAATTGATCTAGATATGGCCCGTGTGTTTAGGAAGCACAGTTCTTTTGTTCTGAGCAAGCTCACTGTTCTGGCCCTATAGGAAACTCAGTAGAGTAGAAGAGTGCTCTTTTCTCAAAAGCAGAGTGTGTTTCTTGTAAGGCGAGCTAGCATTTGTTTCCCAGTCAGAAATGGAGTTGAATCCCATGCAGTTTTTGGTCCTATGAACAAGAGTTGTTTTCTGGTAAGAAGAGTCACTATTGGGATCCCATTCCCATATACAGTGCAAATAGCTCTCGCGTCTTTTCCCAGCAAGTACAGTGTATTGGACTGAATAGCAGCTACTGTTCTTGTCAGTTTCCTACACAGAGTTGAACTAGAAATGGCCCGTGTCTTTTGGAAGCACAGTTCTTTTGTTCTGAGCAAGCTCACTGTTTGGACCCCAAAGGAAACAAAGTAGAGTAGAAGAGTGCTCTTTTCTCAGAAGCAGATTGTGTTTCTTGTAAGGCTAGCTAGCGTTTGTTTCGTAGTCCTAAATGGAGTTGAATCACATGCAGTTTCTGGTTTTAGGAGCAAGAGTTGTTTTCTGGTAAGAAGAGTCACTATTGCGCTCCCATTGTCATACACAACACAAATAGCACTGGCGTCTATTCCCAGCATGTACAGTGTATTGGACTGAAGAGGACCTACAGTTCTTGTCAGTTTCCTAAGCAGAATTGAAACAGATATGGCCATGTGTGTAGGAAGCACAGTTCTTTTCTTCTGAGCAAGCTCACTGTTTTGGCTTTTTTGAAAACAGAGTAGAGTAGAAGAGTGCTCTTTTCTCAAAAGCAGAGTGTGTTTCTTGTAAGGCGAGCTACCGTTTGTTTCCCAGTCCTAAATGGAGTTCTATCACATGCAGTTTTTGGTCCCATGAGCAAGAGTTGTTTTCTGGTAAGGAAAGTCACTATTTTGCTCCCATTCCCCTACACAGTGCAAATAGCGTGTCTGTTCCCAGCAAGTTCAGTGTACTGGACTGAAGAGGAGCTACTGTTCTTGTCAGTTTCCTAAGCAGAGTTGAACTAGATATGGCCTTGTGTGTAGGAAGCACAGTTCTTTTGTTCTGAGCAAGCTCACTGTTCGGATCCTGTAGGAAACACAGTAGAGTAGAAGAGTTCTCTTTTCTCAAAAGCAGAGTGTGTTTCTTGTAAGGTGACCTAGTGTTTGTTTCCCAGTCAGAAATAAAGTTGAATCCCATGCAGTTTCTGGTCCTACGAGCAAGACTTGTTTTCTGGTAAGAATAGTCACTATTGTGCTCCCATTGCCATACACAGTGCAAATAGCGCTTGCTTCTGTTTGCAGCAAGTACAGTGTACTGGACTGAAGAGGAACTACTGTTCTTGTCAGTTTCCTAAGCAGAGTTGAACTAGATATGGGCACTGTGTGTAGGAAGCACAGTTCTTTTGTTCTGAACAAGCTCACTGTTCGGACCTCATAGGAAACACTGTAGAGTAGAAGAGTGCTCTTTTCTGAAAAGCAGAGTGTGTTTCTTGTAAGGCGAGCTAGTGTTTGTTTCCCAGTCTGAAATGGAGTTGAATCCCATGCAGTTTCTGGTCCTACGAGCAAGAGTTGTTTTCTGGTAAGAAGAGTCACTATTGCGCTCCCATTGACATATACAGTGCAAATAGCACTCGCGTCTGTTCCCAGCAAGTACAGTGTATTGGACTGAAGAGCAATTACTGTTCTTGTCAGTTTCCTAAGCAGAGTTGAACTAGATATGGCCCGTGTGTGTAGGAAGCACAGTTGTTTTGTTCTGAGCAAGCTCACTGTTTGGACCCCAAAGGAAACACAGTAGAGTAGAAGAGTGCTCTTTTCTCTAAAGCAGAGTGTGTTTCTTGTAAGGCGAGCTAGCGTTTGTTTCCCAGTCCTAAATGGAGTTGAATCACATGCAGTTTCTGGTCCTACGAGCAAGAGTTGTTTTCTGGTAAGGAGAGTCACTATTGCGCTTCCATTGACATACACAGGGCAAATAGCACTCGCGTCTGTTCCCAGCATGTGCAGTGTATTGGACTGAAGATGATCTACTGTCCTTGTCAGTTTCCTAAGCAGAATTGAGCTTGATATGGCCCATGTGTGTAGGAAGCACAGTTCTTTTGTTCTGAGCAAGCTCACTGTTCTTACCCCATATGAAACACAGTAGAGTAGAAGAGTGCCCTTTTCTCAAAAGCATAGTGTGTTTCTTGTAAGGCGAGCTAGCGTTTTTTTTTTTTTTTCAGTCCTAAGTGGAGTTGAATCACATGCAGTTTCTGGTCCTACGAGCAAGAGTTGTTTCCTGGTAAGAAGAGTACTATTGCGGTCCCATTTTCATACACATTGCAAATAGCACTGGCATCTGTTCCCCTCGGGTACAGTGTATTGGACTGAAGTGGATCTACTGTTCCTGTCAGTTTCCTAAGCAGAGTTGAACTAGATATGGCCGTGTGTGTAGGAAGCACAGTTCATTTGTTCTGAGCAAGCTCAATGTTCTGGCACTACAGGAAACACAGTAGTGTAGAAGAGTGATCTTTTCTCAAAAGTAAAGTGTGTTTTTTGTAAGGTGAGCTATTTTTTGGTTCCCAGTCCTAAATGGAGTTGAATCACATTCAGTTTTTGGTCCTATGAGCCAGAGTTGTTTTCTGGCTAGGAAAGTCACTATTGTGCTCCCATTGCCATACCCAGTGCAAATAGCCTTCGCGTCTGTTCCCATTAAGTACTGTGTGTTGGACTTAAGAGGAGCTACTGTTCTTGTCAGTTTCCTAAGTAGAGTTGAACTAGATATGGCCCGTGTGTAGGAAGCACAGTTCTTTTGTTCTGAGCAAGCTCACTTTTTGGCTCTAAAGAAAACACAGTAGAGTAGAAGAGTGCTCTTTTCTCAAAAGCAGAGTGTGTTTCTTGTAAGGCGAGCTAGCGTTTGTTTCCAAGTCATAAATGGAGTTGAATCACATGCAGTTTCTGGTACTACGAGCAAGAGTTGTTTTCTGGTAAGAAGAGTCACTATTGTGCTCCCATTGTCATACACAGGGCAAATAGCACTAGCGTCTGTTCCCAGCATGTACAGTGTATTGGACTGAAGATGAGCTACTGTTCTTGTCAGTTTCCTAAGCAGAGTTGAACGAGATATAGTTGGTGTGTGTAGGAAGCACAGTTCTTTTGTTCTGAGCAAGCACACTGTTCGGATCCCATAGGAAACACAGTAGAGTAGAAGAGATCTCTTTTCTCAAAAGCAGAGTGTGTTTCTTGTAAGGGGAGCTAGCGTTTGTTTCCCAGTCCTAAATGGAGTTGAATCACATGCAGGTTCTGGTACTATGAGCAAGAGTTGTTTTCTGGTAAGAAGAGTCACTATTGCTCTCCCATTGTCATACACAGGGCAAATAGCACTCGCGTCTGTTCCCAGCAACTACAGAGTATTGGCCTGAAGAGGATCTACTATTCTTGTCAGTTTCCTAAGCAGAATTGAACTAGATATGACCGTGTGTGTAGGAAGCCCAGTTCTTTTGTTCTGAGCAAGCTCACTGTTCTGACCTCATAAGAAACACAGTAGAGTAGAAGAGTGCACTTTTCTCAAAACAGCATGTGTTTCTTGTAAAGCGAGATGGCGTTTTTTTTTTTTTCAGTCCTAAATGGAGTTGAATCACATGCAGTTTCTGGTCCTACGAGCAAGAGTTGTTTCCTGGTAAGAAGAGTACTATTGCGGTCCCATTTTCATACACATTGCAAATAGCACTGGAATCTGTTCCCCTCGTGTACAGTGTATTGGACTGAAGAGGAGCTACTGTTCTTGTCAGTTTCCTAAGTAGAGATGAACTAGATATGGCCCGTGTGTGTAGGAAGCACAGTTCTTTTGTTCTGAGCAAGCTCACTGTTCGGACCACATAGGAAACACTGTAGAGTAGAAGAGTGCTCTTTTCTCAAAAGCAGAGTGTGTTTCTTGTAATGCTAGCTAGCGTTTGTTTCGCAGTCCTAAATGGAGTTGAATTACATGCAGTTTCTGGTACTACGAGCAAGAGTTGTTTTCTGGTAAGAAGAGTCACTATTGTGCTCCCATTGTCATACACAGGGCAAATAGCACTGGCGTCTGTTCCCAGCATGTACAGTGTATTGGCCTGAAGAGGATCTACTGTTCTTGTCAGTTTCTGAAGCAGAGTTGAACTAGATATAGTCGGTGTGTGTAGAAAGCACAGTTCTTTTGTTCTGAGCTAGCTCACTATTCTGGCCCCATAAGAAACACAGTAGAGTAGAAGAGTGCTCTTTTCTCAAATGCAGAGTGTGTTTCTTGTAAGGCGAGCTAGCTTTTGTTTCCCAGTCCTAAATGGAGTTGAATCACATGCAGTTTCTGGTCCTACGAGCAAAAGTTGTTTTCTGATAAGAAGAGTCACTATTGTGCTCCCATTGTCATACACAGGGCAAATAGCACTGGCGTCTCTTCCCAGCAAGTACAGTGTATGGGACGGAAGAGAATCTACTGTTCTTGTCAGTTTCCTAACCATAATTGAACTAGATATGGCTGTATATGTAGGAAGCACAGTTCTTTTGTTCTGAGCAAGCTAACTGTTTTGGCCTTGTAGGAAACACAGTAGAGTAGAAGAGTGCTCTTTTCTCAAAAGCAGAGTGTGTTTCTTGTAAGGGGAGCTACCGTTTGTTTCCCAGTCCTAAAAGGAGTTGAATCACATGCAGTTTTTATTCCTATGAGCTAGAGTTGTTTTCTGGTAAGGAAAGTCACTATTGCACTCCCATTGCCATGCATAGTGCAAATAGCACTGGCGTCTGTTCCCAAGAAGTACAGTGTATTGGACTGAAGATGAGCTACTGTTCTTGTCAGTTTCCTAAGCAGAGTTGAACTGGATATGGCCCGTGTGTGGAGGAAGCACAGTTCTTTTGTTCTGAGCAAGCTCACTGTTTTGGCCCTATAGGAAAAACAGTAGAGTAGAAGAGTGCTCTTTTCTCAAAAGCAGAGTGTATTTCTTGTAAGGCGAGCTAGAGTTTGTTTCCCAGTCCTAAATGGAGTTGAATCCCATGCAGTTTTTGGTCCTACGAGCAAGAGTTGTTTTCTGGAAAGAAGAGTCACTATTGCGCTCCCATTGCTATACACAGGGCAAATAGCACTGGTGTCTGTTCCCAGCATGTGCAGTGTATTGGACTGAAGAGGATCTACTGTTCTTGTCAGTTTCCTAAGCAGAGTTGAACTAAATATAGTCAGTGTGTGTAGGAAGCACAGTTCTTTTGTTCTGTGCAAGCTCACTCTTCTGGCCCTATAGGAATCACATTAGTGTAGAAGAGTGCTCTTTTCTCAAAAGCAGGGTGTGTTTCTTGTAAGGCAAGCTAGCGTTTGTTTCCCAGTCCTAAATGGAGTAAAATCACATGCAGTTTCTGGTCCTACGAGCAAGAGTTGTTCTCTGGTAAGAAGAGTCACTATTGCGCTGCCATTGTCATACACAGGGCAAATAGCACTGGCGTCCATTCCCTGCATGTACAGTGTATTGGACTGAAGAGGATCTACTGTTCTTGTCAGTTTCCTAAGCAGAATTGAACTAGATAAGGCCGTGTGTGTAGGAAGCACAGTTCTTTTGTTCTGAGCAAGCTCACTGTTTTGGTCCTATATGAAACACAGTAGAGTAGAAGAGTGCCCTTTTCTCAAAAGTAGAGTGTGTTTTTTGTAACGCGAGCTAGCGTTTGTTTCCCAGTCCTAAATGGAGTTGAATCACATGCAGTTTTTGGTCCTATGAGCAAGAGTTGTTTTCTGGTAAGAAGAGTCACTATTGCGCTCCCATTGCCATGCACAGTACAAATAGCACTGGCGTCTGTTCCCAGCAAGTACAGTGTATTGGACTGAAGAGGAGCTACTGTTCTTGTCAGTTTCCTAAGGAGAGTTGAACGAGATATAGTTGGTGTGTGTAGGAAGCACAGTTCTTTTGTTCTGAGCAAGCTCACTTTTCTGGCCCTATAGGAAACACAGTAGAGTAGAAGAGTGCTCTTTTCTCAAAAGCAGAGTGTGTTTCTTGTAAGGCGACCTAGCATTTGTTTCCCAGTCCTAAATGGAGTTGAATCACATGCAGTTTTTGGTCCAGTGAGCAAGAGTTGTTTTCTGGAAAGAAGAGTCACTATTGCGCTCCCATTGCCATACACAGTGCAAATAGCACTCGCGTCTGTTCACAGCAAGTACAGTGTATTGGACTGAAGAGGATCTACTGTTCTTGTCAGTTTCCTAAGCAGAGTTGAACTAGATATGGCCCGTGTGTGTAGGAAGCACGGTTCTTTTTTTCGGAGCAAGCTCAGTGTTCGGACCCTATAGGAAACACAGTAGAGTAGATGAGTTGTCTTTTCTCAAAAGCAGAGTGTGTTTATTGTAAGGCGAGCTAGCGTTTTTTTCCCAGTTCTAAATGGAGTTGAATCTCATGCAGTTTCTGGTCCTACAAGCAAGAGTTGTCTTCTGGTAAGAAGAGTCACTATTGCGATCCAATTGTCATACAAATTACAAATAGCACTGGCGTCTGTTCCCAGCATGTACAGTGTATTGGACTGAGGAGGATCTACTGTTATTGTCAGTTTCCTAAGCAGAATTGAGTTAGATATGGCCATGTGTGTAGGAAGCACAATTCTTTTGTTCTGAGCAAGCTCACTGTTCTGGCCCTATAGGAAACACAGTAGAGTAGAAGAGAGATCTTTACTCAAAAGCAGCATGTGTTTCTTGTAAGGCGAGCTAGTGTTTGTTTCCCAGTCCTAAATGGAGTTGAATCACATGCAGTTTTTGGTCCTACGAGCAAGAGTTGTTTTCTGGTAAGTAAAGTACCTATTGTGCTCCCATTGCCATACACAGTGCAAATAACACTCGCATCTGTTCCCATAAAGTACAGTGTATTGGACTGAAGAGGAGCTACTGTTCTTTCAGTTTCCTAAGTAGATTAGAACCAAATATGGCCCTTGTGTGTAGGAAGCACAGTTCCTATTTTCTGAGCAAGGTCACTGTTCTGGGCTTATCGGAAACACATTAGAGTAGAAGAGTGCTCTTTTCTCAAAAGCAGAGTGTGTTTCTTGTAAGGCGAGCTAGCATTTGTTTCCCAGTCCTAAATGGAGTTGAATCACATGCAGTTTCTGGTCCTACGAGCAAGAGTTGTTCTCTGGTAAGAAGAGACAATATTGCGCTCCCATTGTCATACACAAGGCAAATAGCACTGGCGTCTATTCCCAGCATGTACAGTGTATTAGACTGTAGAGGATCTACTGTTCTTGTCAGTTTCCTAAGCAGAATTGAACCAGATATGGCCGTGTGTCTAGGAAGCACAGTTCTTTTGTTCTGAGCAAGCTCACTGTTTTGGCCCTTTAGGAAACACAGTAGAGTAGAAGAGTGCTCTTTTCTCAAAAGCAGAGTGTGTTTCTTGTAAGGGAGCTAGCGTTTGTTTCCCAGTCCTAAATGGAGTTGAATCACATGCAGTTTCTGGTCCTAGGAACAAGAGTTGTTTTCTGGTAAGGAAAGTCACTATTGCGCTCCCATTGCCATACACAGTGCAAATAGCACTGGCGTCTGTTCCCAGCAAGTACAGTATATTGTACTGAAGAGGAGCTACTGTTCTTGTCAGTTTCCTAAGCAGAGTTGAACTGGATATGGCCCGTGTGTAGAAAGCACACTTCTTCTGTTCTGAGCAAGCTCACTGTTCAGATCCCATAGGAAACACAGTAGAGTAGAAGAGTGTTCTTTTCTCAAAAGCAGAGTGTGTTTCTTGTAAGGCGAGCGAGCGTTTGTTTCCCAGTCATAAATGGAGTTGAATCACATGCAGTTTTTGGTCCTACGAGCAAGAGTTGTTTTCTGGAAAGAAGAGTCACTATTGTGCTCCCATTGCTATACAAAGGGCAAATAGCACTGGGGTCTGTTCCCAGCATGTGCAGTGTATTGGACTGAAGAGGATCTACTGTTCTTGTCAGTTTCCTAAGAAGAGTTGGAATAGATATGGCCCGTGTGAGTAGGAAGCACAGTTCTTTTTTTCTGAGCAAGCTCACTCTTCAGACCCTATAGGAAACACAGTAGAGTAGATGTGTGCTCTTTTCTCAAAAGCAGAGTGTATTTCTTGTAAGGCGAGCTAGTGTTTGTTTCCCAGTCCTAAATGGTGTTGAATCCCATGCAGTTTCTGGTCCTACGAGCAAGAGTTGTTTTCTGGTAAGGAAAGTCACTATTGTGCTCCCATTGCCATACACAGTGCAAATAGCACTGGAGTCTGTTCCCAGCAAGTACAGTGTATTGGACTGAAGAGGAGCTACTGTTCTTGTGAGTTTCCTAAGCAGAGTTGAACTGGATATGGCCCGTGTGTGTAGGAAGCACACTTCTTCTGTTCTGAGCAAGCTCACTGTTCGGATCCCATAGGAAACACAGTAGAGTAGAAGAGTGCTCTTTTCTCAAAAGCAGAGTGTGTTTCTTGTAAGGCGAGCTAGCGTTTGTTTCCCAGTCCTAAATGGAGTTGAATCCCATGCAGTTTTTGGTCCTACGAGCAAGAGTTGTTTTCTGGAAAAAGAGTCACTATTGCGCTCCCATTGCTATACACAGGGCAAATAGCACTGGCGTCTGTTCCCAGCATGTGCAGTGTATTGGATTGAAGAGGATCTACTGTTCTTGTCAGTTTCCTAAGCAGAATTGAACTAGATATGGCCGTGTGTGTAGGAAGCACAGTTCTTTTGTTCTGAGCAAGCTCACTGTTTTGGCCCTATATGAAAAACAGTAGAGTAGAAGAGTGCCCTTTTCTCAAAAACAGAGTGTGTTTCTTGTAAGGCGTGCAAGCGTTTGTTTTTCAGTCCTAAATGGAGTTGAATCACATGCAGTTTCTGGTCCTACGAGCAAGAGTTGTTTTCTGGTAAGAAGAGTCACTATTGCACTCCCATTGTCATACACAAGGCAAAAAGCACTGGCGTCTATTCCCAGCATGTACAGTGTATTGGACTGAAGAGGATCTACTGTTCTTGTCATTTTCCTAAGCAAAATTGAACCAGATATGGCTGTGTGTGTAGGAAGCACAGTTCTTTTGTTCTGAGCAAGCTCACTGTTCTGGCTCTATAGGAAACACAATAGATTAGAAGAGTGCTCTTTTCTCAAAAGCAGATTGTGTTTCTTGTAAGGCAAGTTAGCATTTGTATCCCAGTCCCAAATGGAGTTGAATCACATGCAGTTTTGGGTCCCATGAGCAAGAGTTGTTTTCTGGAAAGAAGAGTCACTATTGTGCTCCCATTGCCATACACAGTGCAAATAGCACTGGCGTCTGTTCCCAGCAAGTACAGTGTATTGGACTGAGGAGGAGATACTGTTCTTGTCAGTTTCCTAAGCAGAGTTGAACTAGATATGGCCCGTGTGTGTAGGAAGCACGGTTCTTTTGTTCGGAGCAAGCTCACTGTTCGGACCCCGTAGGAAACACAGTAGACTAGAAAAGCTCTCTCTTTTCTCAAAAGCAGAGTGTGTTTATTGTAAGGTGAGCTAGCGTTTGTTTCCCAGTTCTAAATGGAGTTGAATCACATGCAGTTTTTGGTCCTACGAGCAAGAGTTGTTTTCTGGTAAGAAGAGTCACTATTGCACTCCCATTGTCATACACAAGGCAAAAAGCACTGGCGTCTGTTTCCAGCATGTGCAGTGTATTGGACTGAAGAGTATCTACTGTTCTTGTCAGTTTCCTAAGTAGAGTTGAACTAAATATAGTCGGTGTGTTTAGGAAGCACAGTTCTTTTGTTCTGAGCAAGCTCACTCTTCTGGCCCTATAGGAATCACATTAGAGTAGAAGAGTGCTCTTTTCTCAAAAGCAGAGTGTGTTTCTTGTAAGGCAAGCTAGAGTTTGTTTCCCAGTCCTAAATGGAGTAAAATCACATGCAGTTTCTGGTCCTATGAGCAAGACTTGTTCTCTGGTAAGAAGAGTCACTATTGCGCTCCCATTGCCATACACAGTGCAAATAGCACTGGCGTCTGTTCCCAGCAAGTACAGTGTATTGGACTGAAGAGGAGCTACTGTTCTTGTCAGTTTCCTAGGCAGAGTTGAACTGGATATGGCCCGTGTGTGTAGGAAGCACGGTTCTTTTGATCGGAGCAAGCTCACTGCTCGGATCCCATAGGAAACACAGTAGAGTAGAAGAGTGCTCTTTTCTCAAAAGCAGAGTGTTTTTAATGTAAGGCGAGCTAGCATTTGCTTCCCAGTTCTAAATGGAGTTGAATCACATGCAGTTTCTGGTTCTACGAGCAAGAGTTGTTTTCTGGTAAGAAGAGTGACTATTGCGCTCCCATTGCCATACACAGGGCAAATAGCACTGGCATCTGTTCCCAGCATGTACATTGTATTGGAATGAAGAGGAGCTACTGTTCTTGTCAGTTTCCTAAGAAGAGTTGAACTACATATGCCCCGTGTGTGTGTAGGAAGCAGAGTTCTTTTGTTCTGAGCAAGCTCACTGTTTTGGCTCTATAGAAAACACAGTAGAGCAGAAGAGTGCTCTTTTCTCAAAAGCAGAGTGTGTCTCTTGTAAGGCGAGCTAGCGTTTGTTTCCCAGTCCTAAATGGAGTTGAATCACATGCAGTTTATGGTCCCATGAGCAAGAGTAGTTTTCTGGTAAGGAAAGTCACTGTTGCGCTCCCATTCCCCTACACTGTGCAAATAGCACTCGCGTCTGTTCCCAGCAAGTACAGTGTATTGGACTGAAGAGGATCTACTGTCCTTGTCAGTTTCCTAAGCAGACTTGATCTAGATTTGGCCCGTATGTGTAGGAAGCATTTTTCTTTTGTTCTGAGCAAGCTCACTGTTCTGGCCCTATAGGAAACACATTAGAGTAGAAGAGTGCCCTTTCCTAAAAGCAGAGTGTGTTTCTTGTAAGGTGAGCTAGCATTTGTTTCCCAGTCCTAAATGGAGTTGAGTCACATGCAGTTTCTGGTTTTTACGAGCAAGAGTTGTTTTCTGGTAAGAAGAGTCACTATTGCACTCCCATTTTCATACATAGGGCAAATAGCACTCGCGTCTGTTCCCAGCAACTTCAGTGTATTGGACTGAAGAGGATCTACTGTTCTTGTCAGTTTCCTAAGCAGAGTTGAACTAAATATAGTCGGTGTGTGTTGGACGCACAGTTCTTTTGTTCTGAGCAAGCTCACTCTTCTGGCCCTATAGGAAACACAATAGAGTAAAAGAGTGCCCTTTCCTAAAAGCAGAGTGTGTTTCTTGTAAGGCGAGCTAGCGTTTGTTTCCCAGTCCGAAATGGAGTTGAATCACATGCAGTTTTTGGTCCTACGAACAAGATTTCTTTTCTGGTAAGGAAAGTCACTATTGTGCTCCCATTGCCATACACACTGCAAATAGCACTCGCATCTGTTCCCATTAAGTACAGTGTATTGGACTGAAGAGGAGATACTGTTCTTTCAGTTTCCTAAGTAGAGTTGAACTACATATGGCCCGTGTGTGTAAGAAGCACAGTTCTTTTCTTCTGAGCAAGCTCACTGTTCTGGCCCTATAGGAAACACAGTAGAGTAGAAGAGTGCTCTTTTCTCTAAAGCAGAGTGTGTTTCTTGTAAGGCGAGCTAGAGTTTGTTTCCCAGTCCTAAATGGTGTGTAATCACATGCAGTTTCTGGTCCTACGAGCAAGAGTTGTTTTATGGTAAGAAGAGTCACTATTGTGCTGCCATTGCCATACACAGGACTAATAGCACTGTTGTCTGTTTCCAGCAGTACAGTGTATTGGACAGAAGAGGAGCTACTGTTCTTGTCAGGTTCCTAAGCAGAATTGAACTAGATATGGCCGTGTGTGTAGGAAGCACAGTTCTTTTGTTCTGAGCAAGTTCACTGTTCGGACCTCTCAGGAAACACAATAGAGTAGAAGAGTGCTTTTTTCTCTAAATCAGAGTGTGTTTCTTGTAAGGCGAGTTAGCGTTTGTTTCCCAGTCCTAAGTGGAGTTGAATCACATGCAGTTTCTGGTCCTATGAGCTAGAGTTGTTTTCTGGTAAGAAGAGTCACTATTGTGCTCACATTGTCATACACAGGGCAAATAGCACATGCGTCTGTTCCCAGCATGTACAGTGTATTGGACTGAAGAGGATCTACTGTTCTTGTCAGGTTCCTAAGCAGAGTTGAACTAGATATGGCCGTGTGTGTAGGAAGCACAGTTCTTTTGTTCTGAGCAAGCTCACTGTTCTGGCCCTATAGGAAACACAGTAGAGTAGAAGAGTGCTCTTTTCTCAAAAGCAGATTGTGTTTCTTGTAAGGGGAGCTAACGTTTGTTTCCCAGTCCTATATGGAGTTGAATAACATGCAGATTCTGGTCCTACGAGCAAGAGTTGTTTTTTGGTAAGGAAAGTCACTATTGCGCTCCCATTGCCATACACAGTGCAAATAGCACTCCCGTCTGTTCCCAGCAAGTACAGTGTATCGGACTGAAGAGGAGCTACTGTTCTTGTCAGTTTCCTAAGCAGAGTTGATCGAGATATGTCCCGCGTGTGTAGGAAGCACAGTTCTTTTGTTCTGAGCAAGCTCACTGTTTGGACCCCATAGGAAACACAGTAGAGTAGAAGAGTGCTCTTTTCTCAAAAGCAGAGTGTGTTTCTTGTAAGGCGAGCTAGCGTTTGTTTCCCAGTCCTAAATGGAGTTGAATCACATGCAGTTTCAGGTCCTACAAGCAAGAGCTGTTTTCTGGTAAGAAGAGTCACTATTGCGCTGCCATTGCCATACACAGGACAAATAGCACTGGCGTCTTTTCCCAGCAAGTACAGTGTATTGGACTGAAAAGGATCTACTGTTCTTGTAAGGTTCCTAATCAGACTTGAAATAGATATGGCCGTATGTGTAGGAAGCACAGTTTTTTTGTTCTGAGCAAGCTCACTCTTCGGACTCCATAGGGAACACAGTAGAGTAGAAGAGTGCTCTTTTCTCTAAAGCAGAGTGTGTTTCTTGTAAGGCGAGCTCGCGTTTGTTTCCCAGTCCTAAATGGAGTTGAGTCACAGGCAGTTTTTGGTCCTACGAGCAAGAGTTGTTTTCTGGTAAGAAGAGTCACAATTGTGCTCCAAATGCAATACACAGTGCAAAGAGCACTCGTGTCTGTTCCCAGCAAGTACAGTGTATTGGACTGAATAGGAGCTACTGTTATTGTCAGTTTCCTAAGCAGAGTTGAACTAGATATGGCCCGTGTGTAGGAAGCACAGTTCTTTTGTTCTGAGCAAGCTCACTGTTCTGGCCCTATAGGAAACACAGTAGAGTAAAAGAGTGCTCTTTTCTCTAAAGCAGAGTGTGTTTCTTGTAAGGAGAGCTAGCGTTTGTTTCCCAGTCCTAAATGGAGTTGAATCACATGCAGTTTCTAGTCCTACGATCAAGAGTTGTTTTATGGTAAGAAGAGTCACTATTGCGCTGCCATTGCCATACACAGGACAAATAGCACTGTTGTCTGTTCCCAGGAGCACAGTGTATTGGACTGAAGAGGATCTACTGTTCTTGTCAGGTTCCTAAGCAGACTTGAACTAGATGTGGCAATGTTTGTAGGAAGCACAGTTTTTTTGTTCTGAGCAAGCTCACTGTTCGGAACACATAGGAAACACAGTAGAGTAGAAGAGTGTTCTTTTCTCAAAAGCACAGTGTGTTTTTGGAAGGCGAACTCGCGTTGGTTTCCCAGTCCTAAATGGAGTTGAGTCACATGCAGTTTTTTGTCCTACGAGCAAGAGTAGTTTTCTGGTAAGAAGAGTCACTGTTGCGCTCCAAATGCCATATACAGTGCAAATAGCACTCGCGTCTGTTACCAGCCAATACAGTGTATCAGACTGAATAGGAGCTGCTGTTCTTGTCAGTTTCCTAAGCAGACTTGAACTAGATATGGCCGTGTGTGTAGGAAGCACAGTTTTTTTGTTCTGAGCAAGCTCACTGTTCGGAACACATAGGAAACACAGTAGAGTAGAAGAGTGCTCTTTTCTTAAAAGCAGAGTGTGTTTTTAGAAGGCGAGCTAGCGTTTGTTTCCCAGTCCTAAATGGAGTTGAGTCACATGCAGTTTTTTGTCCTACGAGCAAGAGTTGTTTTCTGGTAAGACGAGTCACTATTGTGCTCCAATTGCCATACACAGTGCAAATAGGACTCGCGTGTGTTCCGAGCAAGTACAGTGTATTGGACTGAAGAAGAGCTACTGTTCTTGTCAGTTTCCTAAGCAGAGTTGAACTAGATATGGCCCGTGTGTGTAGGAAGCACAGTTCTTTTGTTCTGAGCAAGATCACTGTTTGGACCCCATAGGAAACACAGTAGAGTAGAAGAGTGCTCTTTTCTCAAAAGCAGAGTGTGTTTCATGTAAGGCGAGCTAGCATTTGTTTCCCAGTCCTAAATGGAGTTGAATCACATGCAGTTTCTGGTCCTACGAACAAGAGTTGTTTTCTGGTAAGGAAAGTCACTATTGCGCTCCCATTGCCATACACAGTGCAAATAGCCCTCCCGTCTGTTCCCAACAAGTACAGTGTATCGGACTGAAGAGGATCTACTGTTCTTGTCAGGTTCCTTAGCAGACTTGAACTAGATGTGGCAATGTTTGTAGGGAGCACAGTTTTTTTGTTCTGAGCAAGCTCACTGTTCGGAACACATAGGAAACAGTAGAGTAGAAGAGTGCTCTTTTCTCTAAAGCAGAGTGTGTTTCTTGTAAGGTGAGCTCGCGTTTGTTTCCCAGTCCTAAATGGAGTGGAATCACATGCAGTTTCTGGTCCTATGAGCAAGAGTTGTTTTCTGGTAAGGAAAGTCACTATTGCGCTCCCATTGCCATACACAGTGCAAATAGCACATGCGTCTGTTCCCAGCATATACAGTGTATCGGACTGAAGAAGAGCTACTGTTCTTGTCAGTTTCCTAAGCAGAGTTGAACTAGATATGGCCCGTGTTTGTAGGAAGCACAGTTCTTATGTTCTGAGCAAGCTCACTGTTCTGGCCCTATAGGAAACACAGTAGAGTAGAAGAGTGCACTTTTCTTAAAAGCAGAGTGTGTTTCTTGTAAGGCGAGCTCGCGTTTGTTTCCCAGTCCTAAATGGAGTTGAGTCACATGCAGTTTTTTGTCCTACGAGCAAGAGTTGTTTTCTGGTAAGAAGAGTCACTGTTGCGCTCCAAATGCCATATACAGTGCAAATAGCACTCGCGTCTGTTCCCAGCAAGTACAGTGTATCAGACTGAATAGGAGCTACTGTTCTTGTCAGTTTCCTAAGCAGACTTGAGCTAGATATGGCCGTGTGTTTAGGAAGCACAGTTTTTTTGTTCTGAGCAAGCTCACTGTTCGGAACACATAGGAAACACAGTAGAGTAGAAGAGTGCTCTTTTCTCAAAAGCAGAGTGTGTTTTTGGAAGGCGAGCTAGCGTTTGTTTCCCAGTCCTAAATGGAGTTGAGTCACATGCAGTTTTTGTCCTACGAGCAAGAGTTGTTTTCTGGTAAGACGAGTCACTATTGTGCTCCAATTGCCATACACAGTGCAAATAGCACTCGCGTCTGTTCTGAGCAAGTACAGTGTATTGGACTGAAGAGGAGCTACTGTTCTTGTCAGTTTCCTAAGCAGAGTTGAACTAGATATGGCCCGTGTGTGTAGGAAGCACAGTTCTTTTGTTCTGAGCAAGCTCACTGTTTAGACCCCATAGGAAACACAGAGGAGTAGAAGAGTGCTCTTTTCTCAAAAGCAGAGTGTGTTTCATGTAAGGCGAGCTAGCATTTGTTTCCCAGTCCTAAATGGTGTTGAATCACATGCAGTTTCTGGTCCTACGAGCAAGAGTTGTTTTCTGGTAAGGAAAGTCACTATTGCGCTCCCATTGCCATACACAGTGCAAATAGCACATGCGTCTGTTCCCAGCAAGTACAGTGTATCGGATTGAAGAGGATCTACTGTTCTTGTCAGGATCCTAAGCAGACTTGAACTAGATATGGCCGTGTTTTTTCGAAGCACAGTTTTATTGTTATGAGCAAGCTCACTGTTCGGAACACATAGGAAACAGTAGAGTAGAAGAGTGCTCTTTTCTCAAAAGCAGAGTGTGTTTCTTGGAAGGCGAGCTAGTGTTTGTTTCCCAGTACTAAATGGAGTTGAGTCACATGCAGTTTTTTGTCCTACGAGCAAGAGTTGTTTTCTGGTAAGACGAGTCACTATTGTGTTCCAATTGCCATACACAGTGCAAATAGCACTCGCGTCTGTTCCCAGCAAGTACAGTGTATTGGACTGAATAGGAGCTACTGTTCTTGTCAGTTTCCTAAGAAGAGTTGAACGAGATATGGCCCGTGTGTGTAGGAAGCACAGTTCTTTTGTTCTGAGCAAGCTCACTGTTTGGACCCCATAGGAAACACAGTAGAGTAGAAAAGTGCTCTTTTCTCTAAAGCAGAGTGTTTTTCTTGTAAGGTGAGCTCGCGTTTGTTTCCCAGTCCTAAATGGAGTTGAGTCACATGCAGTTTTTGGTCCTACGAGCAAGAGTTGTTTTCTGGTAAGAAGAGTCACTATTGCGCTCAAAATGCCATACACAGTGCAAATAGTACTCGCTTCTGTTCCCTTCAAGTACATTGTATTGGACGGATTAGGAACTACTGTTCTTGTCAGTTTCCTCAGCAGATTTGAACTAGATATGTCCGTGTGTGTAGGAAGCACAGTTCTTTTGTTCTGAGCAAGCTCACTGTTCTGGCCCTATAGGAAACACAGTATAGTAGAAGAGTGCTCTTTTCTCAAAAGCAGATTGTGTTTCTTGTAAGGCGAGCTAGCGTTTGTTTCCCAGTACTAAATGGAGTTGAGTCACATGCAGTTTTTTGTCCTACGAGCAAGAGTTGTTTTCTGGTAAGACGAGTCACTATTGTGCTCCAATAGCCATACACAGTGCAAATAGCACTCCCGTGTGTTCCCAGGAAGTACAGTGTATCAGACTGAAGAGGAGCTACTGTTCTTGTCAGTTTCCTAAGCAGACTTGATATAGATATGGTCCGTGTGTAGGAAGCACAGTTCTTTGGTTCTGAGCAAGCTCACTGTTTGGACCCCATAAGAAACACAGTAGAGCAGAAGAGTGCTCTTTTCTCAAAAGCAGAGTGTGTTTCCTGTAAGGCGAGCTAGCATTTGTTTCTCAGTACTAAATGGAGTTGAATCACATGCAGTTTCTGGTCCTACGAGCAAGTGTTGTTTTCTGGTAAGGAAAGTCACTATTGCGCTCCCATTGCCATACACAGTGCAAAAAGCACTCGCGTCTGTTCCCAGCAAGTACAGTGTATCGGACTGAATAGGAGCTAATGTTCTTGTCAGTTTCCTAACCAGAGTTGAACTAGATATGGCCCGTGTGTGTAGGAAGCACAGTTCTTTTGTTCTGAGCAAGCTCACTGTTCGTACCCCATAGGAAACACAGTAGAGTAGAAGAGTGCTCTTTTCTCAAAAGCAGAGGGTGTTTCATGGAAGGCAAGCTAGCGTTTGTTTCCCAGTCCTAAATGGAGTTGAGTCACATGCAGTTTTTTGTCCTACGAGCAAGAGTTGTATTCTGGTAAGACGAGTCACTATTGTGCTCCAATAGCCATACACATTGCAAATAGCACTCCCGTGTGTTCCCAGGAAGTACAGTGTATCGGACTGAAGAGGAGCTACTGTTCTTGTCAGTTTCCTAAGCAGAGTTGAACTAGATATGGCACGAGTGTAGGAAGCACAGTTCTCTTCTTCTGAGCAAGCTCACTGTTCTGGCCATATAGGAAACACAGTAGAGTAGAAGAGTGCTCTTTTCTCTAAACAGAGTGTGTTTCTTGTAAGGCGAGCTAGAGTTTGTTTCCCAGTCCTAAATGGAGTTGAATCACATGCAGTTTCTGGTCCTACGAGCAAGAGTTGTTTTCTGGTAAGGAAAGTCACTATTGCGCTCCCATTGCCATACACAGTGCAAATAGCACATGCGTCTGTTCCCAGCAAGTACAGTGTATCGGATTGAAAAGGATCTACTGTTCTTGTCAGGATCCTAAGCAGACTTGAACTAGATATGGCCGTGTTTGTTCGAAGCACAGTTTTTTTGTTATGAGCAAGCTCACTGTTCGGAACACATATTAAACAGTAGAGTAGAAGAGTGCTCTTTTCTCAAAAGCATAGTGTGTTTCTTGGAAGGCGAGCTAGTGTTTGTTTCCCAGTACTAAATGGAGTTGAGTCACATGCAGTTTTTTGTCCTACGAGCAAGAGTTGTTTTCTGGTAAGACGAGTCACTATTGTGTTCCAATTGCCATACACAGTGCAAATAGCACTCGCGTCTGTTCCCAGCAAGTACAGTGTATTGGACTGAATAGGAGCTACTGTTCTTGTCAGTTTCCTAAGAAGAGTTGAACGAGATATGGCCCGTGTTTGTAGGAAGCACAGTTCTTTTGTTCTGAGCAAGCTCACTGTTTGGACCCCATAGGAAACACAGTAGAGTAGAAGAGTGCTCTTTTCTCAAAAGCAGAGTGTGTTTCTTGTAGGGCGAGCTAGCGTTTGTTTCCCAGTCCTAAATGGAGTTGAATCACATGCAGTTTCTGGTCCATGAGTAAGAGTTGTTTTCTGGTAAGGAGAGTCACTATTGCGCTGCCATTGCCATGCACAGGACAAATAGCACTGGCGTCTGTTCCCAGCAAATACAGTGTATTGGACTGAAGAGGATCTACTGTTCTTGTCAGGTTCCTAAGCAGACTTGAACTAGATATGGCCGTTTGTGTAGGAAGCACAGTTTTTTTGTTCTGAGCAAGCTCACTTTTCGGAACACATAGGAAACACAGTAGAGTAGAAGAGTGCTCTTTTCTCAAAAGCAGAGTGTGTTTCTTAAAAGTCGAGCTAGCGTTTGTTTCCCAGTCCTAAATGGAGTTGAGTCACATGCAGTTTTTTGTCCTACGAGCAAGAGTTGTTTTCTGGTAAGACATTCATTATTGGGCTCCAATTGTCATACACAGTGCAAATAGCACTTGCGTCTGTTCCCCGCAAGTACATTGTATTGGACTGAGTAGGAGCTACTGTTCTTGTCAGTTTACTAAGCAGAGTTGAACTAGATATGATCCTTGTGTGTAGGAAGCACAGTTCTTTGGTTCTGAGCAAGCTCACTGTTTGGACTCCATAAGAAACACAGTAGAGTAGAAGAGTGCTCTTTTCTCAAAAGCAGAGTGTGTTTCATGTAAGGCGAGCTAGCATTTGTTTCTCAGTCCTAAATGGAGTTGAATCCCATGCAGTTTCTGGTCCTACGAGCAAGTGTTGTTTTCTGGTAAGGAAAGTCACTATTGCGCTCCCATTGCCATACACAGTGCAAATAGCCCTCGCGTCTGTTCCCAGCAAGTACAGTGTATCGGACTGAATAGGAGCTACTGTTCTTGTCAGTTTCCTAACCAGAGTTGAACTAGATATGGCCCGTGTGTGTAGGAAGCACAGTTCTTTTGTTCTGAGCAAGCTCACTGTTCATACCCCATAGGAAACACAGTAGAGTAGAAGAGTGCTCTTTTCTCAAAAGCAGAGGGTGTTTCATGGAAGGCAAGCTAGCGTTTGTTTCCCAGTCCTAAATGGAGTTGAGTCACATGCAGTTTTTTGTCCTACGAGCAAGAGTTGTTTTCTGGTAAGACGAGTCACTATTGTGCTCCAATAGCCATACACAGTGCAAATAGCACTCCCGTGTGTTCCCAGGAAGTACAGTGTATCAGACTGAAGAGGAGCTACTGTTCTTGTCAGTTTCCTAAGCAGACTTGATATAGATATGGTCCGTGTGTAGGAAGCACAGTTCTTTGGTTCTGAGCAAGCTCACTGTTTGGACCCCATAAGAAACACAGTAGAGCAGAAGAGTGCTCTTTTCTCAAAAGCAGAGTGTGTTTCCTGTAAGGCGAGCTAGCATTTGTTTCTCAGTACTAAATGGAGTTGAATCCCATGCAGTTTCTGGTCCTACGAGCAAGTGTTGTTTTCTGGTAAGGAAAGTCACTATTGCGCTCCCATTGCCATACACAGTACAAAAAGCACTCGCGTCTGTTCCCAGCAAGTACAGTGTATCGGACTGAATAGGAGCTACTGTTCTTGTCAGTTTCCTAACCAGAGTTGAACTAGATATGGCCCGTGTGTGTAGGAAGCACAGTTCTTTTGTTCTGAGCAAGCTCACTGTTCGTACCCCATAGGAAACACAGTAGAGTAGAAGAGTGCTCTTTTCTCAAAAGCAGAGGGTGTTTCATGGAAGGCAAGCTAGCGTTTGTTTCCCAGTCCTAAATGGAGTTGAGTCACATGCAGTTTTTTGTCCTACGAGCAAGAGTTGTTTTCTGGTAAGACGAGTCACTATTGTGCTCCAATAGCCATACACATTGCAAATAGCACTCCCGTGTGTTCCCAGGAAGTACAGTGTATCGGACTGAAGAGGAGCTACTGTTCTTGTCAGTTTCCTAAGCAGAGTTGAACTAGATATGGCCCGAGTGTAGGAAGCACAGTTCTTTTCTTCTGAGCAAGCTCACTGTTCTGGCCATACAGGAAACACAGTAGAGTAGAAGAGTGCTCTTTTCTCTAAACAGAGTGTGTTTCTTGTAAGGCGAGCTAGAGTTTGTTTCCCAGTCCTAAATGGAGTTGAATCACATGCAGTTTCTGGTCCTACGAGCAAGAGTTGTTTTCTGGTAAGGAAAGTCACTATTGCGCTCCCATTGCCATACACAGTGCAAATAGCACATGCGTCTGTTCCCAGCAAGTACAGTGTATCGGATTGAAAAGGATCTACTGTTCTTGTCAGGATCCTAAGCAGACTTGAACTAGATATGGCCGTGTTTGTTCGAAGCACAGTTTTTTTGTTATGAGCAAGCTCACTGTTCGGAACACATAGGAAACAGTAGAGTAGAAGAGTGCTCTTTTCTCAAAAGCAGAGTGTGTTTCTTGGAAGGCGAGCTTTTGTTTGTTTCCCAGTACTAAATGGAGTTGAGTCACATGCATTTTTTGTCCTACGAGCAAGAGTTGTTTTCTGGTAAGACGAGTCACTATTGTGTTCCAATTGCCATACACAGTGCAAATAGCACTCGCGTCTGTTCCCAGCAAGTACAGTGTATTGGACTGAATAGGAGCTACTGTTCTTGTCAGTTTCCTAAGAAGAGTTGAACGAGATATGGCCCGTGTTTGTAGGAAGCACAGTTCTTTTGTTCTGAGCAAGCTCACTGTTTGGACCCCATAGGAAACACCATAGAGTAGAAGAGTGCTCTTTTCTCAAAAGCAGAGTGTGTTTCTTGTAGGGCGAGCTAGCGTTTGTTTCCCAGTCCTAAATGGAGTTGAATCACATGCAGTTTCTGGTCCACGAGTAAGAGTTGTTTTCTGGTAAGGAGAGTCACTATTGCGCTGCCATTGCCATGCACAGGACAAATAGCACTGGCGTCTGTTCCCAGCAAATACAGTGTATTGGACTGAAGAGGATCTACTGTTCTTGTCAGGTTCCTAAGCAGACTTGAACTAGATATGGCCGTTTGTGTAGGAAGCACAGTTTTTTTGTTCTGAGCAAGCTCACTTTTCGGAACACATAGGAAACACAGTAGAGTAGAAGAGTGCTCTTTTCTCAAAAGCAGAGTGTGTTTCTTAAAAGTCGAGCTAGCGTTTGTTTCCCAGTCCTAAATGGAGTTGAGTCACATGCAGTTTTTTGTCCTACGAGCAAGAGTTGTTTTCTGGTAAGACATTCATTATTGGGCTCCAATGGTCATACACAGTGCAAATAGCACTCGCGTCTGTTCCCCGCAAGTACATTGTATTGGACTGAATAGGAGCTACTGTTCTCGTCAGTTTACTAAGCAGAGTTGAACTAGATATGATCCGTGTGTGTAGGAAGCACAGTTCTTTGGTTCTGAGCAAGCTCACTGTTTGGACCCCATAAGAAACACAGTAGAGTAGAAGAGTGCTCTTTTATCAAAAGCAGAGTGTGTTTCATGTAAGGCGAGCTAGCATTTGTTTCTCAGTCCTAAATGGAGTTGAATCCCATGCAGTTTCTGGTCCTACGAGCAAGTGTTGTTTTCTGGTAAGGAAAGTCACTATTGCGCTCCCATTGCCATACACAGTGCAAATAGCCCTCGCGTCTGTTCACAGCAAGTACAGTGTATCGGACTGAATAGGAGCTACTGTTCTTGTCAGTTTCCTAACCAGAGTTGAACTAGATATGGCCCGTGTGTGTAGGAAGCACAGTTCTTTTGTTCTGAGCAAGCTCACTGTTCATACCCCATAGGAAACACAGTAGAGTAGAAGAGTGCTCTTTTCTCAAAAGCAGAGGGTGTTTCATGGAAGGCAAGCTAGCGTTTGTTTCCCAGTCCTAAATGGAGTTGAGTCACATGCAGTTTTTTGTCCTACGAGCAAGAGTTGTTTTCTGGTAAGACGAGTCACTATTGTGCTCCAATAGCCATACACAGTGCAAATAGCACTCCCGTGTGTTCCCAGGAAGTGCAGTGTATCAGACTGAAGAGGAGCTACTGTTCTTGTCAGTTTCCTAAGCAGAGTTGAACTAGATATGGCCCGAGTGTAGGAAGCACAGTTCTTTTCTTCTGAGCAAGCTCACTGTTCTGGCCATATAGGAAACACAGTAGAGTAGAAGGGTGCTCTTTTCTCTAAAGCATAGTGTGTTTCTTGTAAGGCGAGCTAGAGTTTGTTTCCCAGTCCTAAATGGTGTGTAATCACATGCAGTTTCTGGTCCTACGAGCAAGAGTTGTTTTATGGTAAGAAGAGTCACTATTGCGCTGCCATTTCCATACACAGGACTAATAGCACTGTTGTCTGTTCCCAGCAGTACAGTGTATTAGACTGAAGAGGATCTACTGTTCTTGTCAGGTTCCTAAGCAGAATTGAACTAGATATGGCCGTGTGTGTAGGAAGCACAGTTCTTTTGTTCTGAGCAAGTTCACTGTTCGGACCTCTTAGGAAACACAATAGAGTAGAAGAGTGCTTTTATCTCTAAATCAGAGTGTGTTTCTTGTAAGGCCAGTTAGTGTTTGTTTCCCAGTCCTAAGTGGAGTTGAATCACATGCAGTTTCTGGTCCTACGAGCAAGAGTTGTTTTCTGGTAAGAAGAGTCACTATTGTGCTCACATTGTCATACACAGGGCAAATAGCACATGCGTCTGTTCCCAGCATGTACAGTGTATTGGACTGAAGAGGATCTACTGTTCTTGTCAGGTTCCTAAGCAGAGTTGAACTAGATATGGCCGTGTGTGTAGGAAGCACAGTTCTTTTGTTCTGAGCAAGCTCACTGTTCTGGCCCTATAGGAAACACAGTAGAGAAGAAGAGTGCTCTTTTCTCAAAAGCAGATTGTGTTTCTTGTAAGGGGAGCTAACGTTTGTTTCCCAGTCCTATATGGAGTTGAATCACATGCAGTTTCTGGTCCTACGAGCAAGAGTTGTTTTTTGGTAAGGAAAGTCACTATTGCGCTCCCATTGCCATACACAGTGCAAATAGCACTCCCGTCTGTTCCCAGCAAGTACAGTGTATCGGACTGAAGAGGAGCTACTGTTCTTGTCAGTTTCCTAAGCAGAGTTGATCGAGATATGTCCCGCGTGTGTAGGAAGCACAGTTCTTTTGTTCTGAGCAAGCTCACTGTTTGGACCCCATAGGAAACACAGTAGAGTAGAAGAGTGCTCTTTTCTCAAAAGCAGAGTGTGTTTCTTGTAAGGCAAGCTCGCGTTTGTTTCCCAGTCCTAAATCGAGTTGAATCACATGCAGTTTCAGGTCCTACAAGCAAGAGCTGTTTTCTGGTAAGAAGAGTCACTATTGTGCTGCCATTGCCATACACAGGACAAATAGCACTGGCGTCTTTTCCCAGCAAGTACAGTGTATTGGACTGAAGAGGATCTACTGTTCTTGTCAGGTTCCTAATCAGACTTGAACTAGATATGGCCATGTGTGTAGGAAGCACAGTTCTTATGTTCTGAGCAAGCTCACTGTTCTGGCCCTATAGGAAAGACAGTAGGGTAGAAGAGTGGACTTTTCTTAAAAGCAGAGTGTGTTTCTTGTAAGGGGAGCTCGCGTTTGTTTCCCAGTCCTAAATGGAGTTGAGTCACATGCAGTTTTTGGTCCTACGAGCAAGAGTTGTTTTCTGGTAAGAAGAGTCACTGTTGTGCTCCAAATGCCATATACAGTGCAAATAGCACTCGCGTCTGTTCCCAGCAAGTACAGTGTATTGGACTGAAGAGGATCTACTGTTCTTGTCAGGTTCCTAAGCAGATTGAACTAGATATGGCCGTTTGTGTAGGAAGCACAGTTTTTTTGTTCTGAGCAAGCTCACTTTTCGGAACACATAGGAAACACAGTAGAGTAGAAGAGTGCTCTTTTCTTAAAAGCAGAGTGTGTTTCTTAAAAGTCGAGCTAGTGTTTGTTTCCCAGTCCTAAATGGAGTTGAGTCACATGCAGTTTTTTGTCCTACGAGCAAGAGTTGTTTTCTGGTAAGACAAGTCATTATTGGGCTCCAATTGCCATACACAGTGCAAATAGCACTCGCGTCTGTTCCCCGCAAGTACATTGTATTGGACTGAATAGGAGCTACTGTTCTTGTCAGTTTACCAAGCAGAGTTGAACTAGATATAATCCGTGTGTGTAGGAAGCACAGTTCTTTGGTTCTGAGCAAGCTCACTGTTTGGACCCCATAAGAAACACAGTAGAGTAGAAGAGTGCTCTTTTCTCAAAAGCAGAGTTTGTTTCATGTAAGGCGAGCTAGCATTTGTTTCTCAGTCCTAAATGTAGTTGAATCCCATGCAGTTTCTGGTCCTACGAGCAAGTGTTGTTTTCTGGTAAGGAAAGTCACTATTGCGCTCCCATTGCCATACACAGTGCAAATAGCACATGCGTCTGTTCCCAGCAAGTACAGTGTATTGGAATGAAGAGGAGATACTGTTCTTGTCAGGTTCCTAAGGAGAGTTGAACTCGATATGGCCCGTGTGTGTAGGAAGCACAGTTCTTATGTTCTGAGCAAGCTCACTGTTCTGGCCCTATAGGAAACACAGTAGAGTAGAAGAGTGCTCTTTACTGTAAAGCAGAGTGTGTTTCTTGTAAGGCGAGCTAGCGTTTGTTTCCTAGTCTTAAATGGAGTTGAGTCACATGCAGTTTCTGGTCCTACGAGCAAGAGTTGTTTTCCGGTAAGGAATGTCACTATTGTGCTCCCATTGCCATACACAATGCAAATAGCACTCGCGTCTGTTCCCAGCAAGTACAGTGTATCAGATTGAGGGAGGATCTACTGTTCTTGTCAGTTTCCTAAGCAGAGTTGAACTAGATATGGCCCGTGTGTGTAGGAAGCACAGTTTTTTTTTTCTGAGCAAGCTCACTGTTCTGGCCCTATAGGAAACACAGTAGAGTAGAAGAGTGCTCTTTTCTCAAAAGCAGAGTGTGTTTCTTGTAAGGAGAGCTATCGTTTGTTTCCCAGTCCTAAATGGAGTTGAATCACATGTAGTTTCTGGTCCTACCAGCAAGAGTTGTTTTCTGGTAAGAAGAGTCACTATTGCGCTGCCATTGCCATATACAGGAGAAATAGCACTGGCGTCTGTTCCCAGCAAGTACAGTGTATGGGACTGAAAAGGAGCTACTGTTCTTGTCAGTTTCCTAAGGAGAGTTGAAGTAGATATGGCCCGGCTGTAGGAAGCACAGTTCTTATGTTCTGAGCAAGCTCACTGTTCTGGCCCTATAGGAAAAACAGTAGAGTAGAAGAGTGCTCTTTTCTCTAAAGCAGAGTGTGTTTCTTGTAAGGCGAGCTAGCGTTTGTTTCCTAGTCCTAAGTGGAGTTGAATCACATGCAGTTTCAGGTCCTACGAACAAGAGTTCTTTTCAGGTAAGGAAAGTCACATTGCGCTCCCATTGCCATACACAGTGCAAATAACACCCGCGTCTGTTCCCAGCAAGTACAGTGTATTGGACTGGATAGGTGCTACTGTTCTTGTCAGTTTCCTAAGCAGAGTTGAACTAGATATGATCCATGTTTGTAGGAAGCACAGTTCTTTTGTTCTTTGCAAGCTCACTGTTTGGACCCCATAGGAAACACAGTAGAGCAGAAGAGTGCTCTTTTCTCTAAAGCAGAGTGTGTTACTTATAAAGCGAGCTAGCGTTTGTTTCGCAGTCCTAAATGGAGTTGAATCCTATGCAGTTTCTGGTACTACGAGCAAGAGTTGTTTTCTGGTAAAAAGAGTCACTATTGCGCTGCCATTGCCATACACAGGACAAATAGCACTGGCGTCTGTTCCCAGCAAGTACAGTGTATTGGGCTGAAGAGGATCTATTGTTCTTGTCAGGTTCCTAAGCAGACTTGAAGTAGATATGGCCGTGAGTGTAGGAAGCACAGTTTTTCTGTTCTGAGCAAGCTCACTGTTCGGACCCCATAGGAAACACAGTAGAGTAGAAGAGTGCTTTTTTCTCAAAAGCAGAGTGTGTTTCTTTTAAGGCGAGCTAGCGTTTGTTTCCCATTCCTAAATGGAGTGGAATCACATGCAGTTTGTGTTCCTACGAGCAAGAGTTGTTTTCTGGTAAGGAAAGTCACTATTGCGCTCCCATTGCCATACACAGTGCAAATAGCCCTCCTATCTGTTCCCAGCAAGTACAGTGTATTGGACTGAAAAGGAGCTCCTATTCTTCTCAGTTTCCTAAGCAGAATTGAACTAAATATGGCCGTGTGTGAAGGAAGCACAGTTCTTTTGTTCTGAGCAAGCTCACTGTTCTGGCCATATAGGAAACACAGTAGAGTAGAAGAGTGCTCTTTTCTCTAAAGCAGAGTGTGTTTCTTGTAAGGCGAGCTAGCGTTTGTTTTCCAGTCCTAAATGGAGTTGAATCACATGCAGTTTCTAGTCCTACGAGAAAGAGTTGTTTTATAGTTAGAAGAGTCACTTTTGCGCTGCCATTGCCATACACAGGACAAATAGCACTGGCGTCTGTTCCCAGCAAGTACAGTGTATTGGACTGAAGAGGATCTACTGTTCTTGTCAGGTTCCTAAGCAGAATTGAACTAGATATGGCCGTGTGTGTAGGAAGCACAGTTCTTTTGTTCTGAGCAAGTTCAGTGTTCGGACTCCATAGGAAACACAGTAGAGCAGAAGAGTGCTCTTTTCTCAAAAGCAGAGTGTGTTTCTTGTAAGGCGAGCTAGCGTTTGTTTCCCAGTCCTAAATGGAGTTGAGTCACATGCAGTTTTTTGTCCTAGGAGCAAGAGTTGTTTTCTGGTAAGACGAGTCACTATTGTGCTCCAATTGCCATACACAGTGCAAATAGCACTCACGTCTCTTCCCCCCAAGTACAGTGTATTGGACTGAAGAGGAGCCACTGTTCTTGTCAGTTTCCTAAGCAGAGTTGAACTAGATATGGCCCTTGTGTGTAGGAAGCACAGTTCTTTTGTTCTGAGCAAGCTCACTGTTCGGAACCATAGGAAACACAGTAGAGTAGAAGAGTGCTCTTTTCTCAAAAGCAGAGTGTGTTTCATGTAAGGCGAGCTAGCATTTGTTTCCCAGACCTAAATGGAGTTGAATCACATGGAGTTTCTGGTCCTACGAGCAAGAGTTGTCTTATGGTAAGGAAAGTAACTATTGTGCTCCCATTGCCCTACACAAGGCAAATAGCACTCGCGTCTTTTCCCAGCAAGTACAGTGTATCGGACTGAATAGGAGCTACTGTTCTTGTCAGTTTCCTAAGCAGAGTTGAACTAGATATGGTCCGTGTGTGTAGGAAGCACAGTTCTTTTGTTCTGAGCAAGCTCACTGTTTGGACCACATAGGAAACACAGTAGAGTAGAAGAGTGCTCTTTTCTCTAAAGCAGAGTGTGTTTCTTGTAAGGCGAGCTACCGTTTGTTTCCCAGTCCTAAATGGAGTTGAATCACATGCAGTTTCTCGTCCTACCAGCAAGAGTTGTTTTCTGGTAGGAAGAGTCACTATTGCGTTCCCATTGTCATATACAGGGCAAATAGCACTGGCGTCTATTCCCAGCATGTACTGTGTATTGGACTGAAGAGGATCTACTGTTCTTGTCAGTTTCCTAAGCAGAATTGAACTAGATATGGTCGTGTGTGTAGGAATCACAGTTCTTTTGTTCTGAGCAAGCTCACTGTTCTGGCCCTATAGGAAACGCATTAGAGTAGAAGAGTGCTCTTTTCTCAAAAGCAGATTGTGTTTCTTGTAAGGCGAGCTAGCGTTTGTTTCCTAGTCTTAAATGGAGTTGAGTCACATGCAGTTTCTGGTCCTACGAGCAAGAGTTGTTTTCCGGTAAGGAATGTCACTATTGTGCTCCCATTGCCATACACAATGCAAATAGCACTCGCGTCTGTTCCCAGCAAGTACAGTGTATCAGATTGAGGGAGGATCTACTGTTCTTGTCAGTTTCCTAAGCAGAGTTGAACTAGATATGGCCCGTGTGTGTAGGAAGCACAGTTTTTTTTTTCTGAGCAAGCTCACTGTTCTGGCCCTATAGGAAACACAGTAGAGTAGAAGAGTGCTCTTTTCTCAAAAGCAGATTGTGTTTCCTGTAAGGCAAGCTAGCATTTGTTTCCCAGTCCTAAATGGAGTTGAATCACATGCAGTTTTGGGTCCCATGAGCAAGAGTTGTTTTCTGGAAAGAAGAGTCACTATTGCGCTCCCATTGCCATACACAGTGCAAAGAGCACTGGCGTCTGTTCCCAGCAAGTACAGTGTATTGTACTGAAGAGGAGCTACTGTTCTTGTCAGTTTCCTAAGCAGAGTTGAACTAGATATGGCCCGTGTTTGTAGGAAGTACGGTTCTTTTGTTCGGAGCAAGCTCACTGTTCGGACCCCGTAGGAAAAACAGTAGACAAGAAAAGCTCTCTTTTCTCAAAAGCAGAGTGTGTTTATTGTAAGGTGAGCTAGCATTTGTTTCCCAGTTCTAAATGTAGTTGAATCACATGCAGTTTTTGGTCCTACGAGCAAGAGTTGTTTTCTGGAAAGAAGAGTCACTATTGCGCTCCCATTGGTATACACAGGGCATTAGCACTGGCGTCTGTTCCCAGCATGTGCAGTGTATTGGACTGAAGAGTATCTACTGTTCTTGTTCAGTTTCCTAAGTAGAGTTGAACTAAATACAGTCGATGTGTGTAGGAAGCACAGTTCTTTTGTTCTGAGCAAGCTCACTCTTCTAGCCCTATAGGAATCACATTAGAGTAGAAGAGTGCTCTTTTCTCAAAAGCAGAGTGTGTTTCTTGTAAGGCAAGCTAGCGTTTGTTTCCAAGTCCTAAATGGAGGAAAATCACATGCAGTTTCTGGTCCTATGAGCAAGAGTTGTTCTCTGGTAAGAAGAGTCACTATTGCGCTCCCATTGCCATACACAGTGCAAATAGTACAGTGTATTGGACTGAAGAGGAGCTACTGTTCTTGTCAGTTTCCTAAGCAGAGATGAACTAGATATGGCCCGTGTGTGTAGGAAGCACGGTTCTTTTGATCGGAGCAAGCTCACTGTTCGGACCCCATAGGAAACACAGTAGAGTAAAAGAGTGCTCTTTTCTCAAAAGCAGAGTGTTTTTAATGTAAGGCGAGCTAGCATTTGCTTCCCAGTTCTAAATGGAGTTGAATCACATGCAGTTTCTGGTTCTATGAGCAAGAGTTGTTTTCTGGTAAGAAGAGTGACTATTGCGCTCCCATTGCCATACACAGGGCAAATAGCACTGGCATCTGTTCCCAGCATGTACATTGTATTGGAATGAAGAGGAGCTACTGTTCTTGTCAGTTTCCTAAGAAGAGTTGAACTAGATATGCCCGGTGTGTGTGTAGGAAGCAGAGTTCTTTTGTTCTGAGCAAGCTCACTGTTTTGGCTCTATAGAAAACACAGTAGAGCAGAAGAGTGCTCTTTTCTCAAAAGCAGAGTGTGTCTCTTGTAAGGCGAGCTAGCGTTTGTTTCCCAGTTCTAAATGGAGTTGAATCACATGCAGTTTATGGTCCCATGAGCAAGAGTAGTTTTCTGGTTAGGAAAGTCACTGTTGCGCTCCCATTCCCCTACACTGTGCAAATAGCACTCGCGTCTGTTCCCAGCAAGTACAGTGTATTGGACTGAAGAGGATCTAATGTCCTTGTCAGTTTCCTAAGCAGACTTGATCTAGATTTGGCCCGTATGTGTAGGAAGCATGGTTCTTTTGTTCTGAGCAAGCTCACTGTTCTGGCCCTATAGGAAACACATTAGAGTAGAAGAGTGCCCTTTCCTAAAAGCAGAGTGTGTTTCTTGTAAGGTGAGCTAGCGTTTGTTTCCCAGTCCTAAATGGAGTTGAGTCACATGCAGTTTCTGGTTTTTACGAGCAAGAGTTGTTTTCTGGTAAGAAGAGTCACTATTGTGCTCCCATTGTCATACATAGGGCAAATAGCACTCGCGTCTGTTCCCAGCAACTTCAGTGTATTGGACTGAAGAGGATCTACTGTTCTTGTCAGTTTCCTAAGCAGAGTTGAACTAAATATAGTCGGTGTGTGTTGGACGCACAGTTCTTTTGTTCTGAGCAAGCTCACTCTTCTGGCCCTACAGGAAACACAATAGAGTAAAAGAGTGCCCTTTCCTAAAAGCAGAGTGTGTTTCTTGTAAGGCTAGCTAGCGTTTGTTTCCCAGTCCTAAATGGAGTTGAATCACATGCAGTTTTTGGTCCTACGAACAAGATTTCTTTTCTGGTAAGGAAAGTCACTATTGTGCTCCCATTGCCATACACACTGCAAATAGCACTCGCATCTGTTCCCATTAAGTACAGTGTATTGGACTGAAGAGGAGATACTGTTCTTTCAGTTTCCTAAGTAGAGTTGAACTACATATGGCCCGTGTGTGTAAGAAGCACAGTTCTTTTCTTCTGAGCAAGCTCACTGTTCTGGCCCTATAGGAAACACAGTAGAGTAGAAGAGTGCTCTTTTCTCTAAAGCAGAGTGTGTTTCTTGTAAGGCGAGCTAGAGTTTGTTTCCCAGTCCTAAATGGTGTGTAATCACATGCAGTTTCTGGTCCTACGAGCAAGAGTTGTTTTATGGTAAGAAGAGTCACTGTTGTGCTGCCATTGCCATACACAGGACTAATAGCACTGTTGTCTGTTCCCAGCAGTACAGTGTATTGGACAGAAGAGGAGCTACTGTTCTTGTCAGGTTCCTAAGCAGAATTGAACTAGATATGGCCGTGTGTGTAGGAAGCACAGTTCTTTTGTTCTGAGCAAGTTCACTGTTCGGACCTCTCAGGAAACACAATAGAGTAGAAGAGTGCTTTTTTCTCTAAATCAGAGTGTGTTTCTTGTAAGGCAAGTTAGTGTTTGTTTCCCAGTCCTAAGTGGAGTTGAATCACATGCAGTTTCTGGTCCTATGAGCAAGAGTTGTTTTCTGGTAAGAAGAGTCACTATTGTGGTCACATTGTCATACACAGGGCAAATAGCACATGTGTCTGTTCCCAGCATGTACAGTGTATTGGACTGAAGAGGATCTACTGTTCTTGTTAGGTTCCTAAGCAGAGTTGAACTAGATATGGCCGTGTGTGTAGGAAGCACAGTTCTTTTGTTCTGAGCAAGCTCACTGTTCTGGCCCTATAGGAAACACAGTAGAGTAGAAGAGTGCTCTTTTCTCAAAAGCAGAGTGTGTTTCTTGTAAGGCGAGCTAGCGTTTGTTTCCCAGTCCTAAATGGAGTTGAATCACATGCAGTTTCAGGTCCTACAAGCAAGAGCTGTTTTCTGGTAAGAAGAGTCACTATTGCGCTGCCATTGCCATACACAGGACAAATAGCCCTGGCGTCTTTTCCCAGCAAGTACAGTGTATTGGACTGAAGAGGATCTACTGTTCTTGTAAGGTTCCTAATCAGACTTGAAATAGATATGACCGTATGTGTAGGAAGCACAGTTTTTTTGTTCTGAGCAAGCTCACTCTTCGGACCCCATAGGGAACACAGTAGAGTAGAAGAGTGCTCTTTTCTCTAAAGCAGAGTGTGTTTCTTGTAAGGCGAGCTCGCGTTTGTTTCCCAGTCCTAAATGGAGTTGAGTCACAGGCAGTTTTTGGTCCTACGAGCAAGAGTTGTTTTCTGGTAAGAAGAGTCACAATTGCGCTCCAAATGCAATACACAGTGCAAAGAGCACTCGTGTCTGTTCCCAGCAAGTACAGTGTATTGGACTGAATAGGAGCTACTGTTATTGTCAGTTTCCTGAGCAGAGTTGAACTAGATATGGCCGTGTGTGTAGGAAGCACAGTTTTTTTGTTCTGAGCAAGATCACTGTTTGGACCCCATAGGAAACACAGTAGAGTAGAAGAGTGCTCTTTTCTCAAAAGCAGAGTGTGTTTCATGTAAGGTGAGCTAGCATTTGTTTCCCAGTCCTAAATGGAGTTGAATCACATGCAGTTTCTTGTCCTACGAACAAGAGTTGTTTTCTGGTAAGGAAAGTCACTATTGCGCTCCCATTGCCATACACAGTGCAAATAGCCCTCCCGTCTGTTCCCAACAAGTACAGTGTATCGGACTGAAGAGGATCTACTGTTCTTGTCAGGTTCCTAAGCAGACTTGAACTAGATGTGGTAATGTTTCTAGGGAGCACAGTTTTTTTGTTCTGAGCAAGCTCACTGTTTGGAACACATAATAAACAGTAGAGTAGAAGAGTGCTCTTTTCTCTAAAGCAGAGTGTGTTTCTTGTAAGGTGAGCTCGCGTTTGTTTCCCAGTCCTAAATGGAGTGGAATCACATGCAGTTTCTGGTCCTATGAGCAAGAGTTGTTTTCTGGTAAGGAAAGTCACTATTGCGCTCCCATTGCCATACACAGTGCAAATAGCACATGCGTCTGTTCCCAGCAAGTACAGTGTATCAGACTGAAGAGGAGCTACTGTTCTTGTCAGTTTCCTAAGCAGAGTTGAACTAGATATGGCCCGTGTGTGTAGGAAGCACAGTTCTTATGTTCTGAGCAAGCTCACTGTTCTGGCCCTATAGGAAACACAGTAGAGTAGATGAGTGCACTTTTCTTAAAAGCAGAGTGTGTTTCTTGTAAGGCGAGCTAGCGTTTGTTTCCCAGTCCTAAATGGAGTTGAGTCACATGCAGTTTTTTGTCCTACGTGCAAGAGATGTTTTCTGGTAAGAAGAGTCACTGTTGCGCTCCAAATGCCATATACAGTGCAAATAGCACTCGCGTCTGTTCCCAGCAAGTACAGTGTATCAGACTGAATAGGAGCTACTGTTCTTGTCAGTTTCCTAAGCAGACTTGAGCTAGATATGGCCGTGTGTGTAGGAAGCACAGTTTTTTTGTTCTGAGCAAGCTCACTGTTCGGTACACATAGGAAACAGTAGAGTAGAAGAGTGCTCTTTTCTCAAAAGCAGAGTGTGTTTCTTGGAAGGCGAGCTAGTGTTTGTTTCCCAGTACTAAATGGAGTTGAGTCACATGCAGTTTTTTGTCCTACGAGCAAGAGTTGTTTTCTGGTAAGACGAGTCACTATTGTGTTCCAATTGCCATACACAGTGCAAATAGCACTCGCGTCTGTTCCCAGCAAGTACAGTGTATTGGACTGAATAGGAGCTACTGTTCTTGTCAGTTTCCTAAGAAGAGTTGAACGAGATATGGCCCGTGTGTGTAGGAAGCACAGTTCTTTTGTTCTGAGCAAGCTCACTGTTTGGACCCCATAGGAAACACAGTAGAGTAGAAAAGTGCTCTTTTCTCTAAAGCAGAGTGTTTTTCTTGTAAGGTGAGCTCGCGTTTGTTTCCCAGTCCTAAATGGAGTTGAGTCACATGCAGTTTTTGGTCCTACGAGCAAGAGTTGTTTTCTGGTAAGAAGAGTCACTATTGCGCTCAAAATGCCATACACAGTGCAAATAGTACTCGCTTCTGTTCCCTTCAAGTACATTGTATTGGACGGATTAGGAACTACTGTTCTTGTCAGTTTCCTCAGCAGATTTGAACTAGATATGTCCGTGTGTGTAGGAAGCACAGTTCTTTTGTTCTGAGCAAGCTCACTGTTCTGGCCCTATAGGAAACACAGTAGAGTAGAAGAGTGCTCTTTTCTCAAAAGCAGATTGTGTTTCTTGTAAGGCGAGCTAGCGTTTGTTTCCCAGTCCTAAATGGAGTTGAATCACATGCAGTTTCTGGTCCTACGACCAAGAGTTGTTTTCTGGTAAGGAAAGTCACTATTGTGCTCCCATTGCCATACACAGTGCAAATAGCACTCAAGTCTGTTCCCAGCAAGTACAGTGTATCGGACTTAAAAGGAGCTACTGTTCTTGTCAGTTTCCTAAGCAGAGTTGAACGAGATATGTCCCGCGTGTGTAGGAAGCACAGTTCTTTTGTTCTGAGCAAGCTCACTGTTTGGACCCCATAGGAAACACAGTAGAGTAGAAGAGTGCTCTTTTCTCAAAAGCAGAGTGTGTTTCTTGTAAGGCGAGCTATCGTTTGTTTCCCAGTTCTAAATGGAGTTGAATCACATGGAGTTTCTGGTCCTACAAGCAAGAGATGTTTTCTGGTAAGAACAGTCACTATTGCGCTGCCATTGCCATACACAGAACAAATAGCACTGGCGTCTTTTCCAAGCAAATACAGTGTATTGGACGAAAGATGATCTACCGTTCTTGTCAGGTTCCTAATCAGACTTGAAATAGATATGGCCGTGTGTGTAGGAAGCACAGTTTTTTTGTTCTGAGCAAGCTCACTGTTCGGACCCCATAGGGAACACAGTAGAGTAGAAGAGTGCTCTTTTCTCTAAAGCAGAGTGTGTTTCTTGTAAGGCAAGCTCGCGTTTGTTTCCCAGTCCTAAATGGAGTTGAGTCATAGGCAGTTTTTGGTCCTACGAGCAAGAGTTGTTTTCTGGTAAGAAGAGTCACTATTGCGCTCCAAATGCAATACACAGTGCAAAGAGCACTCGCGTCTGTTCCCAGCAAGTACAGTGTATTGGACTGAATAGGAGCTACTGTTCTTGTCAGTTTCCTAAGCAGAGTTGAACTAGATATGGCCCGTGTGTAGGAAGCACAGTTCTTTTGTTCTGAGCAAGCTCACTGTTCTGGCCCTATAGGAAACACAGTAGAGTAGAAGAGTGCTCTTTTCTCAAAAGCAGAGTGTGTTTCTTGTAAGGCGAGCTAGCGTTTGTTTCCCCGTCCTAAATGGAGTTGAATCACATGCAGTTTCTGGTCCTACGAGCAAGAGTTGTTTTCTGGTAAGAAGAGTCACTATTGCGCTCCCATTGCCATACACAGGACAAATAGCACGGGCGTCTGTTCCCAGCAAGTACAGTGTATCGGATTGAAGAGGATCTACTGTTCTTGTCAGGTTCCTAAGCAGACTTGAAGTAGATATGGCCGTGTTTGTTCGAAGCACAGTTTTTTTGTTATTAGCAAGCTCACTGTTCGGAACACATAGGAAACAGTAGAGTAGAAGAGTGCTCTTTTCTCAAAAGCAGAGTGTGTTTCTTGGAAGGCGAGCTTTTGTTTGTTTCCCAGTACTAAATGGAGTTGAGTCACATGCATTTTTTTGTCCTACGAGCAAGAGTTGTTTTCTGGTAAGACGAGTCACTATTGTGTTCCAATTGCCATACACAGTGCAAATAGCACTCGCGTCTGTTCCCAGCAAGTACAGTGTATCGGACTGAATAGGAGCCACTGTTCTTGTCAGTTTCCTAAGCAGACTTGATATAGATATGGTCCGTGTGTAGGAAGCACAGTTCTTTTGTTCTGAGCAAGCTCAATGTTTGGACCCCATAGGAAACACAGTAGAGTAGAAGAGTGCTCTTTTCTCTATAGCAGAGTGTTTTTCTTGTAAGGTGAGCTCGCGTTTATTTCCCAGTCCTAAATGGAGTTGAGTCACATGCAGTTTTTGGTCTTACGAGCAAGAGTTGTTTTCTGGTAAGAAGAGTCACTATTGTGCTCCAAATGCCATACACAGTGCAAATAGTACTCGCGTCAGTTCCCTTCAAGTACAGTGTATTGGACGGATTAGGAACTACTGTTCTTGTCAGTTTCCTTAGCAGAGTTGAACTAGATATGGCCGTGTGTGTAGGAAGCACAGTTCTTTTGTTCTGAGCAAGATCACTGTTCTGGCCCTATAGGAAACACAGTAGAGTAGAAGAGTGCTCTTTTCTCAAAAGCAGATTGTGTTTCTTGTAAGGCGAGCTAGCATTTGTTTCCCAGTCCTAAATGGAGTTGAATCACATGCAGTTTCTGGTCCTACGACCAAGAGTTGTTTTCTGGTAAGGAAAGTCACTATTGTTCTCCCATTGCCATACACAGTGCAAATAGCACTCAAGTCTGTTCCCAGCAAGTACAGTGTATCGGACTTAAAAGGAGCTACTGTTCTTGTCAGTTTCCTAAGCAGAGTTGAACGAGATATGTCCCGCGTGTGTAGGAAGCACAGTTCTTTTGTTCTGAGCAAGCTCACTGTTTGGAACCCATAGGAAACACAGTAGAGTAGAAGAGTGCTCTTTTCTCAAAAGCAGAGTGTGTTTCTTGTAGGGCGAGCTAACGTTTGTTTCCCAGTCCTAAATGGAGTTGAATCACATGCAGTTTCTGGTCCTACGAGCAAGAGTTGTTTTCTGGTAAGAAGAGTCACTATTGCGCTGCCATTGCCATATACAGGACAAATAGCACTGGCGTCTGTTCCCAGCAAGTACAGTGTATTGGACTGAAGAGGATCTACTGTTCTTGTCAGGTTCCTAAGCAGATTGAACTAGATATGGCCGTTTGTGTAGGAAGCACAGTTTTTTTGTTCTGAGCAAGCTCACTTTTCGGAACACATAGGAAACACAGTAGAGTAGAAGAGTGCTCTTTTCTCAAAAGCAGAGTGTGTTACTTAAAAGTCGAGCTAGTGTTTGTTTCCCGGTCCTAAATGGAGTTGAGTCACATGCAGTTTTTTGTCCTACGAGCAAGAGTTGTTTTCTGGTAAGACAAGTCATTATTGGGCTCCAATTGCCATACACAGTGCAAATAGCACTCGCGTCTGTTCCCCGCAAGTACATTGTATTGGACGGATTAGGAACTACTGTTCTTGTCAGTTTCCTTAGCAGAGTTGAACTAGATATGGCCGTGTGTGTAGGAAGCAAAGTTCTTTTGTTCTGAGCAAGATCACTGTTCTGGCCCTATAGGAAACACAGTAGAGTAGAAGAGTGCTCTTTTCTCAAAAGCAGATTGTGTTTCTTGTAAGGCGAGCTAGCGTTTGTTTCCCAGTCCTAAATGGAGTTGAATCACATGCAGTTTCTGGTCCTACGACCAAGAGTTGTTTTCTGGTAAGGAAAGTCACTATTGTGCTCCCATTGCCATACACAGTGCAAATAGCACTCAAGTCTGTTCCCAGCAAGTACAGTGTATCGGACTTAAAAGGAGCTACTGTTCTTGTCAGTTTCCTAAGCAGAGTTGAACGAGATATGTCCCGCGTGTGTAGGAAGCACAGTTCTTTTGTTCTGAGCAAGCTCACTGTTTGGACCCCATAGGAAACACAGTAGAGTAGAAGAGTGCTCTTTTCTCAAAAGCAGAGTGTGTTTCTTGTAGGGCGAGCTAACGTTTGTTTCCCAGTCCTAAATGGAGTTGAATCACATGCAGTTTCTGGTCCTACGAGCAAGAGTTGTTTTCTGGTAAGAAGAGTCACTATTGCGCTGCCATTGCCATACACAGGACAAATAGCACTGGCGTCTTTTCCCAGCAAGTACAGTGTATTGGACTGAAGAGGATCTACTGTTCTTGTCAGGTTCCTAATCAGACTTGAACTAGATATGACCATGTGTGTAGGAAGCACAGTTCTTATGTTCTGAGCAAGCTCACTGTTCTGGCCCTATAGGAAAGACAGTAGGGTAGAAGAGTGGACTTTTCTTAAAAGCAGAGTGTGTTTCTTGTAAGGGGAGCTCGCGTTTGTTTCCCAGTCCTAAATGGAGTTGAGTCACATGCAGTTTTTGGTCCTACGAGCAAGAGTTGTTTTCTGGTAAGAAGAGTCACTGTTGTGCTCCAAATGCCATATACAGTGCAAATAGCACTCGCGTCTGTTCCCAGCAAGTACAGTGTATCGGACTGAATAGGAGCTACTGTTCTTGTCAGTTTCCTAAGCAGACTTGATATAGGTATGGTCCGTGTGTAGGAAGCACAGTTCTTTTGTTCTGAGCATGCTCACTGTTTGGACCCCATAGGAAACACAGTAGAGTAGAAGAGTGCTCTTTTCTCAAAAGCAGAGTGTGTTTCTTGTAAGGCGAGCTATCGTTTGTTTCCCAGTTCTAAATGGAGTTGAATCACATGGAGTTTCTGGTCCTACAAGCAAGAGATGTTTTCTGGTAAGAACAGTCACTATTGCGCTGCCATTGCCATACACAGAACAAATAGCACTGGCGTCTTTTCCAAGCAAATACAGTGTATTGGACGAAAGAGGATCTACTGTTCTTGTCAGGTTCCTAATCAGACTTGAAATAGATATGGCCGTGTGTGTAGGAAGCACAGTTTTTTTGTTCTGAGCAAGCTCACTGTTCGGACCCCATAGGGAACACAGTAGAGTAGAAGAGTGCTCTTTTCTCTAAAGCAGAGTGTGTTTCTTGTAAGGCAAGCTCGCGTTTGTTTCCCAGTCCTAAATGGAGTTGAGTCACAGGCAGTTTTTGGTCCTACGAGCAAGAGTTGTTTTCTGGTAAGAAGAGTCACTATTGCGCTCCAAATGCAATACACAGTGCAAAGAGCACTCGCGTCTGTTCCCAGCAAGTACAGTGTATTGGACTAAATAGGAGCTACTGTTCTTGTCAGTTTCCTAATCAGAGTTGAACTAGATATGGCCCGTGTGTAGGAAGCACAGTTCTTTTGTTCTGAGCAAGCTCACTGTTCTGGCCCTATAGGAAACACAGTAGAGTAGAAGAGTGCTCTTTTCTCAAAAGCAGAGTGTGTTTCTTGTAAGGCGAGCTAGCGTTTGTTTCCCCGTCCTAAATGGAGTTGAATCACATGCAGTTTCTGGTCCTACGAGCAAGAGTTGTTTTCTGGTAAGAAGAGTCACTATTGCGCTGCCATTGCCATACACAGGACAAATAGCACGGGCGTCTGTTTCCAGCAAGTACAGTGTATCGGATTGAAGAGGATCTACTGTTCTTGTCAGGTTCCTAAGCAGACTTGAAGTAGATATGGCCGTGTTCGTTCGAAGCACAGTTTTTTTGTTATGAGCAAGCTCACTGTTCGGAACACATAGGAAACAGTAGAGTAGAAGAGTGCTCTTTTCTCAAAAGCAGAGTGTGTTTCTTGGAAGGCGAGCTTTTGTTTGTTTCCCAGTACTAAATGGAGTTGAGTCACATGCATTTTTTTGTCCTACGAGCAAGAGTTGTTTTCTGGTAAGACGAGTCACTATTGTGTTCCAATTGCCATACACAGTGCAAATAGCACTCGCGTCTGTTCCCAGCAAGTACAGTGTATCGGACTGAATAGGAGCTACTCTTCTTGTCAGTTTCCTAAGCAGACTTGATATAGATATGGTCCGTGTGTAGGAAGCACAGTTCTTTTGTTCTGAGCAAGCTCAATGTTTGGACCCCATAGGAAACACAGTAGAGTAGAAGAGTGCTCTTTTCTCTAAAGCAGAGTGTTTTTCTTGTAAGGTGAGCTCGCGTTTGTTTCCCAGTCCTAAATGGAGTTGAGTCACATGCAGTTTTTGGTCTTACGAGCAAGAGTTGTTTTCTGGTAAGAAGAGTCACTATTGTGCTCCAAATGCCATACACAGTGCAAATAGTACTCGCGTCAGTTCCCTTCAAGTACAGTGTATTGGACGGATTAGGAACTACTGTTCTTGTCAGTTTCCTTAGGAGAGTTGAACTAGATATGGCCGTGTGTGTAGGAAGCACAGTTCTTTTGTTCTGAGCAAGATCACTGTTCTGGCCCTATAGGAAACACAGTAGAGTAGAAGAGTGCTCTTTTCTCAAAAGCAGATTGTGTTTCTTGTAAGGCGAGCTAGTATTTGTTTCCCAGTCCTAAATGGAGTTGAATCACATGCAGTTTCTGGTCCTACGACCAAGAGTTGTTTTCTGGTAAGGAAAGTCACTATTGTGCTCCCATTGCCATACACAGTGCAAATAGCACTCAAGTCTGTTCCCAGCAAGTACAGTGTATCGGACTTAAAAGGAGCTACTGTTCTTGTCAGTTTCCTAAGCAGAGTTGAACGAGATATGTCCCGCGTGTGTAGGAAGCACAGTTCTTTTGTTCTGAGCAAGCTCACTGTTTGGAACCCATAGGAAACACAGTAGAGTAGAAGAGTGCTCTTTTCTCAAAAGCAGAGTGTGTTTCTTGTAGGGCGAGCTAACGTTTGTTTCCCAGTCCTAAATGGAGTTGAATCACATGCAGTTTCTGGTCCTACGAGCCAGAGTTGTTTTCTGGTAAGAAGAGTCACTATTGCGCTGCCATTGCCATATACAGGACAAATAGCACTGGCGTCTGTTCCCAGCAAGTACAGTGTATTGGACTGAAGAAGATCTACTGTTCTTGTCAGGTTCCTAAGCAGATTGAACTAGATATGGCCGTTTGTGTAGGAAGCACAGTTTTTTTGTTCTGAGCAAGCTCACTTTTCGGAACACATAGGAAACACAGTAGAGTAGAAGAGTGCTCTTTTCTCAAAAGCAGAGTGTGTTTCTTAAAAGTCGAGCTAGTGTTTGTTTCCCAGTCCTAAATGGAGTTGAGTCACATGCAGTTTTTTGTCCTACGAGCAAGAGTTGTTTTCTGGTAAGACAAGTCATTATTGGGCTCCAATTGCCATACACAGTGCAAATAGCACTCGCGTCTGTTCCCCGCAAGTACATTGTATTGGACGGATTAGGAACTACTGTTCTTGTCAGTTTCCTTAGCAGAGTTGAACTAGATATGGCCGTGTGTGTAGGAAGCACAGTTCTTTTGTTCTGAGCAAGATCACTGTTCTGGCCCTATAGGAAACACAGTAGAATAGAAGAGTGCTCTTTTCTCAAAAGCAGATTGTGTTTCTTGTAAGGCGAGCTAGCGTTTGTTTCCCAGTCCTAAATGGAGTTGAATCACATGGAGTTTCTGGTCCTACGACCAAGAGTTGTTTTCTGGTAAGGAAAGTCACTATTGTGCTCCCATTGCCATACACAGTGCAAATAGCACTCAAGTCTGTTCCCAGCAAGTACAGTGTATCGGACTTAAAAGGAGCTACTGTTCTTGTCAGTTTCCTAAGCAGAGTTGAACGAGATATGTCCTGCGTGTGTAGGAAGCACAGTTCTTTTGTTCTGAGCAAGCTCACTGTTTGGACCCCATAGGAAACACAGTAGAGTAGAAGAGTGCTCTTTTATCAAAAGCAGAGTGTGTTTCTTGTAGGGCGAGCTAACGTTTGTTTCCCAGTCCTAAATGGAGTTGAATCACATGCAGTTTCTGGTCCTATGAGCAAGAGTTGTTTTCTGGTAAGAAGAGTCACTATTGCGCTGCCATTGCCATACACAGGACAAATAGCACTGGCGTCTTTTCCCAGCAAGTACAGTGTATTGGACTGAAGAGGATCTACTGTTCTTGTCAGGTTCCTAATCAGACTTGAACTAGATATGGCCATGTGTGTAGGAAGCACAGTTCTTATGTTCTGAGCAAGCTCACTGTTCTGGCCCTATAGGAAAGACAGTAGGGTAGAAGAGTGGACTTTTCTTAAAAGCAGAGTGTGTTTCTTGTAAGGGGAGCTCACGTTTGTTTCCCAGTCCTAAATGGAGTTGAGTCACATGCAGTTTTTGGTCCTACGAGCAAGAGTTGTTTTCTGGTAAGAAGAGTCACTGTTGTGCTCCAAATGCCATATACAGTGCAAATAGCACTCGCGTCTGTTCCCAGCAAGTACAGTGTATCGGACTGAATAGGAGCTACTGTTCTTGTCAGTTTCCTAAGCAGACTTGATATAGTTATGGTCCGTGTGTAGGAAGCACAGTTCTTTTGTTCTGAGCAAGCTCACTGTTTGGACCCCATAGGAAACACAGTAGAGTAGAAGAGTGCTCTTTTCTCAAAAGCAGAGTGTGTTTCTTGTAAGGCGAGCTATCGTTTGTTTCCCAGTTCTAAATGGAGTTGAATCACATGGAGTTTCTGGTCCTACAAGCAAGAGATGTTTTCTGGTAAGAACAGTCACTATTGCGCTGCCATTGCCATACACAGAACAAATAGCACTGGCGTCTTTTCCAAGCAAATACAGTGTATTGGACGAAAGAGGATCTACTGTTCTTGTCAGGTTCCTAATCAGACTTGAAATAGATATGGCCGTGTGTGTAGGAAGCACAGTTTTTTTGTTCTGAGCAAGCTCACTGTTCGGACCCCATAGGGAACACAGTAGAGTAGAAGAGTGCTCTTTTCTCTAAAGCAGAGTGTGTTTCTTGTAAGGCAAGCTCGCGTTTGTTTCCCAGTCCTAAATGGAGTTGAGTCACAGGCAGTTTTTGGTCCTACGAGCAAGAGTTGTTTTCTGGTAAGAAGAGTCACTATTGCGCTCCAAATGCAATACACAGTGCAAAGAGCACTCGCGTCTGTTCCCAGCAAGTACAGTGTATTGGACTGAATAGGAGCTACTGTTCTTGTCAGTTTCCTAATCAGAGTTGAACTAGATATGGCCCGTGTGTAGGAAGCACAGTTCTTTTGTTCTGAGCAAGCTCACTGTTCTGGCCCTATAGGAAACACAGTAGAGTAGAAGAGTGCTCTTTTCTCAAAAGCAGAGTGTGTTTCTTGTAAGGCGAGCTAGCGTTTGTTTCCCCGTCCTAAATGGAGTTGAATCACATGCAGTTTCTGGTCCTACGAGCAAGAGTTGTTTTCTGGTAAGAAGAGTCACTATTGCGCTGCCATTGCCATACACAGGACAAATAGCACGGGCGTCTGTTCCCAGCAAGTACAGTGTATCGGATTGAAGAGGATCTACTGTTCTTGTCAGGTTCCTAAGCAGACTTGAAGTAGATATGGCCGTGTTTGTTCGAAGCACAGTTTTTTTGTTCTGAGCAAGCTCACTGTTCGGAACACATAGGAAACAGTAGAGTAGAAGAGTGCTCTTTTCTCAAAAGCAGAGTGTGTTTCTTGGAAGGCGAGCTTTTGTTTGTTTCCCAGTACTAAATGGAGTTGAGTCACATGCATTTTTTTGTCCTACGAGCAAGAGTTGTTTTCTGGTAAGACGAGTCACTATTGTGTTCCAATTGCCATACACAGTGCAAATAGCACTCGCGTCTGTTCCCAGCAAGTACAGTGTATCGGACTGAATAGGAGCTACTGTTCTTGTCAGTTTCCTAAGCAGACTTGATATAGATATGGTCCGTGTGTAGGAAGCACAGTTCTTTTCTTCTGAGCAAGCTCACTGTTTGGACCCCATAGAAAACACAGTAGAGTAGAAGAGTGCTCTTTTCTCTAAAGCAGAGTGTTTTTCTTGTAAGGTGAGCTCGCGTTTGTTTCCCAGTCCTAAATGGAGTTGAGTCACATGCAGTTTTTGGTCTTACGAGCAAGATTTGTTTTCTGGTAAGAAGAGTCACTATTGTGCTCCAAATGCCATACACAGTGCAAATAGTACTCGCGTCAGTTCCCTTCAAGTACAGTGTATTGGACGGATTAGGAACTACTGTTCTTGTCAGTTTCCTTAGCAGAGTTGAACTAGATATGGCCCTGTGTGTAGGAAGCACAGTTCATTTGTTCTGAGCAAGATCACTCTTCTGGCCCTATAGGAAACACAGTAGAGTAGAAGAGTGCTCTTTTCTCAAAAGCAGATTGTGTTTCTTGTAAGGCGAGCTAGCATTTGTTTCCCAGTCCTAAATGGAGTTGAATCACATGCAGTTTCTGGTCCTACGACCAAGAGTTGTTTTCTGGTAAGGAAAGTCACTATTGTGCTCCCATTGCCATACACAGTGCAAATAGCACTCAAGTTTGTTCCCAGCAAGTACAGTGTATCGGACTTAAAAGGAGCTACTGTTCTTGTCAGTTTCCTAAGCAGAGTTGAACGAGATATGTCCCGCGTGTGTAGGAAGCACAGTTCTTTTGTTCTGAGCAAGCTCACTGTTTGGAACCCATAGGAAACACAGTAGAGTAGAAGAGTGCTCTTTTCTCAAAAGCAGAGTGTGTTTCTTGTAGGGCGAGCTAACGTTTGTTTCCCAGTCCTAAATGGAGTTGAATCACATGCAGTTTCTGGTCCTACGAGCAAGAGTTGTTTTCTGGTAAGAAGAGTCACTATTGCGCTGCCATTGCCATATACAGGACAAATAGCACTGGCGTCTGTTCCCAGCAAGTACAGTGTATTGGACTGAAGAGGATCTACTGTTCTTGTCAGGTTCCTAAGCATATTGAACTAGATATGGCCGTTTGTGTAGGAAGCACAGTTTTTTTGTTCTGAGCAAGCTCACTTTTCGGAACACATAGGAAACACAGTAGAGTAGAAGAGTGCTCTTTTCTCAAAAGCAGAGTGTGTTTCTTAAAAGTCGAGCTAGTGTTTGTTTCCCAGTCCTAAATGGAGTTGAGTCACATGCAGTTTTTTGTCCTACGAGCAAGAGTTGTTTTCTGGTAAGACAAGTCATTATTGGGCTCCAATTGCCATACACAGTGCAAATAGCACTCGCGTCTGTTCCCCGCAAGTACATTGTATTGGACGGATTAGGAACTACTGTTCTTGTCAGTTTCCTTAGCAGAGTTGAACTAGATATGGCCGTGTGTGTAGGAAGCACAGTTCTTTTGTTCTGAGCAAGATCACTGTTCTGGCCCTATAGGAAACACAGTAGAGTAGAAGAGTGCTCTTTTCTCAAAAGCAGATTGTGTTTCTTGTAAGGCGAGCTAGCGTTTGTTTCCCAGTCCTAAATGGAGTTGAATCACATGCAGTTTCTGGTCCTACGACCAAGAGTTGTTTTCTGGTAAGGAAAGTCACTATTGTGCTCCCATTGCCATACACAGTGCAAATAGCACTCAAGTCTGTTCCCAGCAAGTACAGTGTATCGGACTTAAAAGGAGCTACTGTTCTTGTCAGTTTCCTAAGCAGAGTTGAACGAGATATGTCCCGCGTGTGTAGGAAGCACAGTTCTTTTGTTCTGAGCAAGCTCACTGTTTGGACCCCATAGGAAACACAGTAGAGTAGAAGAGTGCTCTTTTCTCAAAAGCAGAGTGTGTTTCTTGTAGGGCGAGCTAACGTTTGTTTCCCAGTCCTAAATGGAGTTGAATCACATGCAGTTTCTGGTCCTACGAGCAAGAGTTGTTTTCTGGTAAGAAGAGTCACTATTGCGCTGCCATTGCCATACACAGGACGAATAGCACTGGCGTCTTTTCCCAGCAAGTACAGTGTATTGGACTGAAGAGGATCTACTGTTCTTGTCAGGTTCCTAATCAGACTTGAACTAGATATGGCCATGTGTGTAGGAAGCACAGTTCTTATGTTCTGAGCAAGCTCACTGTTCTGGCCCTATAGGAAAGACAGTAGGGTAGAAGAGTGGACTTTTCTTAAAAGCAGAGTGTGTTTCTTGTAAGGGGAGCTCGCGTTTGTTTCCCAGTCCTAAATGGAGTTGAGTCACATGCAGTTTTTGGTCCTACGAGCAACAGTTGTTTTCTAGTAAGAAGAGTCACTGTTGTGCTCCAAATGCCATATACAGTGCAAATAGCACTCGCGTCTGTTCCCAGCAAGTACAGTGTATTGGACTGAATAGGAGCTACTGTTCTTGTCAGTTTCCTAAGCAGACTTGATATAGGTATGGTCCGTGTGTAGGAAGCACAGTTCTTTTGTTCTGAGCAAGCTCACTGTTTGGACCCCATTAGGAAACACAGTAGAGTAGAAGAGTGCTCTTTTCTCAAAAGCAGAGTGTGTTTCTTGTAATGCGAGCTATCGTTTGTTTCCCAGTTCTAAATGGAGTTGAATCACATGGAGTTTCTGGTCCTACAAGCAAGAGATGTTTTCTGGTAAGAACAGTCACTATTGCGCTGCCATTGCCATACACAGAACAAATAGCACTGGCGTCTTTTCCAAGCAAATACAGTGTATTGGACGAAAGAGGATCTACTGTTCTTGTCAGGTTCCTAATCAGACTTGAAATAGATATGGCCGTGTGTGTAGGAAGCACAGTTTTTTTGTTCTGAGCAAGCTCACTGTTCGGACCCCATAGGGAACACAGTAGAGTAGAAGAGTGCTCTTTTCTCTAAAGCAGAGTGTGTTTCTTAAAAGTCGAGCTAGTGTTTGTTTCCCAGTCCTAAATGGAGTTGAGTCACATGCAGTTTTTTGTCCTACGAGCAAGAGTTGTTTTCTGGTAAGACAAGTCATTATTGGGCTCCAATTGCCATACACAGTGCAAATAGCACTCGCGTCTGTTCCCCGCAAGTACATTGTATTGGACTGAATAGGAGCTACTGTTCTTGTCAGTTTACCAAGCAGAGTTGAACTAGATATAATCCGTGTGTGTAGGAAGCACAGTTCTTTGGTTCTGAGCAAGCTCACTGTTTGGACCCCATAAGAAACACAGTAGAGTAGAAGAGTGCTCTTTTCTCAAAAGCAGAGTTTGTTTCATGTAAGGCGAGCTAGCATTTGTTTCTCAGTCCTAAATGGAGTTGAATCCCATGCAGTTTCTGGTCCTACGAGCAAGTGTTGTTTTCTGGTAAGGAAAGTCACTATTGTGCTCCCATTGCCATACACAGTGCAAATAGCACATGCGTCTGTTCCCAGCAAGTACAGTGTATTGGAATGAAGAGGAGATACTGTTCTTGTCAGGTTCCTAAGGAGAGTTGAACTCTATATGGCCCGTGTGTGTAGGAAGCACAGTTCTTATGTTCTGAGCAAGCTCACTGTTCTGGCCCTATAGGAAACACAGTAGAGTAGAAGAGTGCTCTTTACTGTAAAGCAGAGTGTGTTTCTTGTAAGGCGAGCTAGCGTTTGTTTCCTAGTCTTAAATGGAGTTGAGTCACATGCAGTTTCTGGTCCTACGAGCAAGAGTTGTTTTCCGGTAAGGAATGTCACTATTGTGCTCCCATTGCCATACACAATGCAAATAGCACTCGCGTCTGTTCCCAGCAAGTACAGTGTATCAGACTGAGGGAGGAGCTACTGTTCTTGTCAGTTTCCTAAGCAGAGTTGAACTAGATATGGCCCGTGTGTGTAGGAAGCACAGTTTTTTTTTTCTGAGCAAGCTCACTGTTCTGGCCCTATAGGAAACACAGTAGAGTAGAAGAGTGCTCTTTTCTCAAAAGCAGAGTGTGTTTCTTGTAAGGAGAGCTATCGTTTGTTTCCCAGTCCTAAATGGAGTTGAATCACATGTAGTTTCTGGTCCTACCAGCAAGAGTTGTTTTCTGGTAAGAAGAGTCACTATTGCGCTGCCATTGCCATATACAGGAGAAATAGCACTGGCGTCTGTTCCCAGCAAGTACAGTGTATGGGACTGAAAAGGAGCTACTGTTCTTGTCAGTTTCCTAAGGAGAGTTGAAGTAGATATGGCCCGGCTGTAGGAAGCACAGTTCTTATGTTCTGAGCAAGCTCACTGTTCTGGCCCTATAGGAAAAACAGTAGAGTAGAAGAGTGCTCTTTTCTCTAAAGCAGAGTGTGTTTCTTGTAAGGCGAGCTAGCGTTTGTTTCCTAGTCCTAAGTGGAGTTGAATCACATGCAGTTTCAGGTCCTACGAACAAGAGTTCTTTTCTGGTAAGGAAAGTCACATTGCGCTCCCATTGCCATACACAGTGCAAATAACACCCGCGTCTGTTCCCAGCAAGTACAGTGTATTGGACTGGATAGGTGCTACTGTTCTTGTCAGTTTCGTAAGCAGAGTTGAACTAGATATGATCCATGTTTGTAGGAAGCACAGTTCTTTTGTTCTTTGCAAGCTCACTGTTTGGACCCCATAGGAAACACAGTAGAGCAGAAGAGTGCTCTTTTCTCTAAAGCAGAGTGTGTTACTTATAAAGCGAGCTAGCGTTTGTTTCGCAGTCCTAAATGGAGTTGAATCCCATGCAGTTTCTGGTACTACGAGCAAGAGTTGTTTTCTGGTAAAAAGAGTCACTATTGCGCTGCCATTGCCATACACAGGACAAATAGCACTGGCGTCTGTTCCCAGCAAGTACAGTGTATTGGGCTGAAGAGGATCTATTGTTCTTGTCAGGTTCCTAAGCAGACTTGAAGTAGATATGGCCGTGAGTGTAGGAAGCACAGTTTTTCTGTTCTGAGCAAGCTCACTGTTCGGACCCCATAGGAAACACAGTAGAGTAGAAGAGTGCTTTTTTCTCAAAAGCAGAGTGTGTTTCTTTTAAGGCGAGCTAGCGTTTGTTTCCCATTCCTAAATGGAGTGGAATCACATGCAGTTTGTGTTCCTACGAGCAAGAGTTGTTTTCTGGTAAGGAAAGTCACTATTGCGCTCCCATTGCCATACACAGTGCAAATAGCCCTCCTATCTGTTCCCAGCAAGTACAGTGTATTGGACTGAAAAGGAGCTACTATTCTTCTCAGTTTCCTAAGCAGAATTGAACTAAATATGGCCGTGTGTGAAGGAAGCACAGTTCTTTTGTTCTGAGCAAGCTCACTGTTCTGGCCATATAGGAAACACAGTAGAGTAGAAGAGTGCTCTTTTCTCTAAAGCAGAGTGTGTTTCTTGTAAGGCGAGCTAGCGTTTGTTTTCCAGTCCTAAATGGAGTTGAATCACATGCAGTTTCTAGTCCTACGAGAAAGAGTTGTTTTATAGTTAGAAGAGTCACTTTTGCGCTGCCATTGCCATACACAGGACAAATAGCACTGGCGTCTGTTCCCAGCAAGTACAGTGTATTGGACTGAAGAGGATCTACTGTTCTTGTCAGGTTCCTAAGCAGAATTGAACTAGATATGGCCGTGTGTGTAGGAAGCACAGTTCTTTTGTTCTGAGCAAGTTCAGTGTTCGGACTCCATAGGAAACACAGTAGAGCAGAAGAGTGCTCTTTTCTCAAAAGCAGAGTGTGTTTCTTGTAAGGCGAGCTAGCGTTTGTTTCCCAGTCCTAAATGGAGTTGAGTCACATGCAGTTTTTTGTCCTAGGAGCAAGAGTTGTTTTCTGGTAAGACGAGTCACTATTGTGCTCCAATTGCCATACACAGTGCAAATAGCACTCACGTCTCTTCCCCCCAAGTACAGTGTATTGGACTGAAGAGGAGCCAGTGTTCTTGTCAGTTTCCTAAGCAGAGTTGAACTAGATATGGCCCTTGTGTGTAGGAAGCACAGTTCTTTTGTTCTGAGCAAGCTCACTGTTCGGAACCATAGGAAACACAGTAGAGTAGAAGAGTGCTCTTTTCTCAAAAGCAGAGTGTGTTTCATGTAAGGCGAGCTAGCATTTGTTTCCCAGACCTAAATGGAGTTGAATCACATGGAGTTTCTGGTCCTACGAGCAAGAGTTGTCTTATGGTAAGGAAAGTAACTATTGTGCTCCCATTGCCCTACACAAGGCAAATAGCACTCGCGTCTTTTCCCAGCAAGTACAGTGTATTGGACTGAATAGGAGCTACTGTTCTTGTCAGTTTACTAAGCAGAGTTGAACTAGATATGGTCCGTGTGTTTAGGAAGCACAGTTCTTTTGTTCTGATCAAGCTCACTGTTTGGACCACATAGGAAACACAGTAGAGTAGAAGAGTGCTCTTTTCTCAAAAGCAGAGTGTGTTTCTTGTAGGGCGAGCTAACGTTTGTTTCCCAGTCCTAAATGGAGTTGAATCACATGCAGTTTCTGGTCCTACGACCAAGAGTTGTTTTCTGGTATAAAGAGTCACTATTGCGCTGCCATTGCCATATACAGGACAAATAGCACTGGCGTCTGTTCCCAGCAAGTACAGTGTATTGGACTGAAGAGGATCTACTGTTCTTGTCAGGTTCCTAAGCAGATTGAACTAGATATGGCTGTTTGTGTAGGAAGCACAGTTTTTTTGTTCTGAGCAAGCTCACTTTTCGGAACACATAGGAAACACAGTAGAGTAGAAGACTGCTCTTTTCTCAAAAGCAGAGTGTGTTTCTTAAAAGTCGAGCTAGTGTTTGTTTCCCAGTCCTAAATGGAGTTGAGTCACATGCAGTTTTTTGTCCTACGAGCAAGAGTTGTTTTCTGGTAAGACAAGTCATTATTGGGCTCCAATTGCCATACACAGTGCAAATAGCACTCGCGTCTGTTCCCCGCAAGTACATTGTATTGGACTGAATAGGAGCTACTGTTCTTGTCAGTTTACCAAGCAGAGTTGAACTAGATATAATCCGTGTGTGTAGGAAGCACAGTTCTTTGGTTCTGAGCAAGCTCACTGTTTGGACCCCATAAGAAACACAGTAGAGTAGAAGAGTGCTCTTTTCTCAAAAGCAGAGTGTGTTTCATGTAAGGCAAGCTAGCATTTGTTTCTCAGTCCTAAATGGAGTTGAATCCCATGCAGTTTCTGGTCCTACGAGCAAGTGTTGTTTTCTGGTAAGGAAAGTCACTATTGCGCTCCCATTGCCATACACAGTGCAAATAGCACATGCGTCTGTTCCCAGCAAGTACAGTGTATTGGAATGAAGAGGAGCTACTGTTCTTGTCAGGTTCCTAAGGAGAGTTGAACTCGATATGGAACGTGTGTGTAGGAAGCACAGTTCTTATGTTCTGAGCAAGCTCACTGTTCTGGCCCTATAGGAAACACAGTAGAGTAGAAGAGTGCTCTTTTCTGTAAAGCAGAGTGTGTTTCTTGTAAGGCGAGCTAGCGTTTGTTTCCTAGTCTTAAATGGAGTTGAGTCACATGCAGTTTCTGGTCCTACTAGCAAGAGTTGTTTTCTCGTAAGGAATGTCACTATTGTGCTCCCATTGCCATACACAGTGCAAATAGCACTCGCGTCTGTTCCCAGCAAGTACAGTGTATCGGACTGAGGGAGGAGCTACTGTTCTTGTCAGTTTCCTAAGCAGAGTTGAACTAGATATGGCCCGTGTGTAGGAAGCACAGTTTTTTTTTCTGAGCAAGCTCACTGTTCTGGCCCTATAGGAAACACAGTAGAGTAGAAGAGTGCTCTTTTCTCAAAAGCAGAGTGTGTTTCTTGTAAGGCGAGCTATCGTTTGTTTCCCAGTCCTAAATGGAGTTGAATCACATGTAGTTTCTGGTCCTACCAGCAAGAGTTGTTTTCTGGTAAGAAGAGTCACTATTACGCTGCCATTGCCATATACAGGAGAAATAGCACTGGCGTCTGTTCCCAGCAAGTACAGTGTATGGGACTGAAAAGGAGCTACTGTTCTTGTCAGTTTCCTAAGGAGAGTTGAAGTAGATATGGCCCGGCTGTAGGAAGCACAGTTCTTATGTTCTGAGCAAGCTCACTGTTCTGGCCCTATAGGAAACACAGTAGAGTAGAAGAGTGCTCTTTTCTCTAAAGCAGAGTGTGTTTCTTGTAAGGCGAGCTAGCGTTTGTTTCATAGTCCTAAATGGAGTTGAATCACATGCAGTTTCAGGTCCTACGAACAAGAGTTCTTTTCTGGTAAGGAAAGTCACATTGCGCTCCCATTGCCATACACAGTGCAAATAACACCCGCGTCTGTTCCCAGCAAGTACAGTGTATTGGACTGGATAGGTGCTACTGTTCTTGTCAGTTTCCTAAGCAGAGTTGAACTAGATATGATCCATGTTTGTAGGAAGCACAGTTCTTTTGTTCTTTGCAAGCTCACTGTTTGGACCCCATAGGAAACACAGTAGAGCAGAAGAGTGCTCTTTTCTCTAAAGCAGAGTGTGTTACTTATAAGGCGAGCTAGCGTTTGTTTCGCAGTCCTAAATGGAGTTGAATCCTATGCAGTTTCTGGTACTACGAGCAAGAGTTGTTTTCTGGTAAAAAGAGTCACTATTGCGCTGCCATTGCCATACACAGGACAAATAGCACTGGCGTCTGTTCCCAGCAAGTACAGTGTATTGGGCTGAAGAGGATCTATTGTTCTTGTCAGGTTCCTAAGCAGACTTGAAGTAGATATGGCCGTGAGTGTAGGAAGCACAGTTTTTCTGTTCTGAGCAAGCTCACTGTTCGGACCCCATAGGAAACACAGTAGAGTAGAAGAGTGCTTTTTTCTCAAAAGCAGAGTGTGTTTCTTTTAAGGCGAGCTAGCGTTTGTTTCCCATTCCTAAATGGAGTGGAATCACATGCAGTTTGTGTTCCTACGAGCAAGAGTTGTTTTCTGGTAAGGAAAGTCACTATTGCGCTCCCATTGCCATACACAGTGCAAATAGCCCTCCTATCTGTTCCCAGCAAGTACAGTGTATTGGACTGAAAAGGAGCTACTGTTCTTCTCAGTTTCCTAAGGAGAATTGAACTAAATATGGCCGTGTGTGAAGGAAGCACAGTTCTTTTGTTCTGAGCAAGCTCACTGTTCTGGCCATATAGGAAACACAGTAGAGTAGAAGAGTGCTCTTTTCTCTAAAGCAGAGTGTGTTTCTTGTAAGGCGAGCTAGCGTTTGTTTTCCAGTCCTAAATGGAGTTGAATCACATGCAGTTTCTAGTCCTACGAGAAAGAGTTGTTTTATGGTTAGAAGAGTCACTTTTGCGCTGCCATTGCCATACACAGGACAAATAGCACTGGCGTCTGTTCCCAGCAAGTACAGTGTATTGGACTGAAGAGGATCTACTGTTCTTGTCAGGTTCCTAAGCAGAATTGAACTAGATATGGCCGTGTGTGTAGGAAGCACAGTTCTTTTGTTCTGAGCAAGTTCAGTGTTCGGACTCCATAGGAAACACAGTAGAGTAGAAGAGTGCTCTTTTCTCAAAAGCAGAGTGTGTTTCTTGTAAGGCGAGCTAGCGTTTGTTTCCCAGTCTTAAATGGAGTTGAGTCACATGCAGTTTTTTGTCCTAGGAGCAAGAGTTGTTTTCTGGTAAGACGAGTCACTATTGTGCTCCAATTGCCATACACAGTGCAAATAGCACTCACGTCTCTTCCCCCCAAGTACAGTGTATTGGACTGAAGAGGAGCTACTGTTCTTGTCAGTTTCCTAAGCAGAGTTGAACTAGATATGGCCCTTGTGTGTAGGAAGCACAGTTCTTTTGTTCTGAGCAAGCTCACTGTTCGGAACCATAGGAAACACAGTAGAGTAGAAGAGTGCTCTTTTCTCAAAAGCAGAGTGTGTTTCACGTAAGGCGAGCTAGCATTTGTTTCCCAGACCTAAATGGAGTTGAATCACATGGAGTTTCTGGTCCTACGAGCAAGAGTTGTCTTATGGTAAGGAAAGTAACTATTGTGCTCCCATTGCCCTACACAAGGCAAATAGCACTCGCGTCTTTTCCCAGCAAGTACAGTGTATCGGACTGAATAGGAGCTACTGTTCTTGTCAGTTTACTAAGCAGAGTTGAACTAGATATGGTCCGTGTGTGTAGGAAGCACAGTTCTTTTGTTCTGAGCAAGCTCACTGTTTGGACCACATAGGAAACACAGTAGAGTAGAAGAGTGCTCTTTTCTCTAAAGCAGAGTGTGTTTCTTGTAAGGCGAGCTACCGTTTGTTTCCCAGTCCTAAATGGAGTTGAATCACATGCAGTTTCTCGTCCTACCAGCAAGAGTTGTTTTCTGGTAGGAAGAGTCACTATTGCGTTCCCATTGTCATATACAGGGCAAATAGCACTGGCGTCTATTCCCAGCATGTACTGTGTATTGGACTGAAGAGGATCTACTGTTCTTGTCAGTTTTTTAAGCAGAATTGAACTAGATATGGTCGTGTGTGTAGGAATCACAGTTCTTTTGTTCTGAGCAAGCTCACTGTTCTGGCCCTATAGGAAACGCATTAGAGTAGAAGAGTGCTCTTTTCTCAAAAGCAGATCGTGTTTCTTGTAAGGCGAGCTAGCGTTTGTTTCCCAGTCCTAAATGGAGTTTAATCACATGCAGTTTCTGGTCCTACGAGCAAGAGTTGTTTTCTGGTAAGAAGAGTCACTATTGCACTCCCATTGTCATACACAAGGCAAAAAGCACTGGCGTCTATTCCCAGCATGTACAGTGTATTGGACTGAAGAGGATCTACTGTTCTTGTCATTTTCCTAAGCAGAATTGAACCAGATATGGCTGTGTGTGTAGGAAGCACAGTTCTTTTCTTCTGAGCAAGCTCACTGTTCTGGCTCTATAGGAAACACAATAGATTAGAAGAGTGCTCTTTTCTCAAAAGCAGATTGTGTTTCCTGTAAGGCAAGCTAGCATTTGTTTCCCAGTCCTAAATGGAGTTGAATCACATGCAGTTTTGGGTCCCATGAGCAAGAGTTGTTTTCTGGAAAGAAGAGTCACTATTGCGCTCCCATTGCCATACACAGTGCAAAGAGCACTGGCGTCTGTTCCCAGCAAGTACAGTGTATTGTACTGAAGAGGAGCTACTGTTCTTGTCAGTTTCCTAAGCAGAGTTGAACTAGATATGGCCCGTGTTTGTAGGAAGTACGGTTCTTTTGTTCGGAGCAAGCTCACTGTTCGGACCCCGTAGGAAAAACAGTAGACAAGAAAAGCTCTCTTTTCTCAAAAGCAGAGTGTGTTTATTGTAAGGTGAGCTAGCATTTGTTTCCCAGTTCTAAATGGAGTTGAATCACATGCAGTTTTTGGTCCTACGAGCAAGAGTTGTTTTCTGGAAAGAAGAGTCACTATTGCGCTCCCATTGGTATACACAGGGCATTAGCACTGGCGTCTGTTCCCAGCATGTGCAGTGTATTGGACTGAAGAGTATCTACTGTTCTTGTTCAGTTTCCTAAGTAGAGTTGAACTAAATACAGTCGATGTGTGTAGGAAGCACAGTTCTTTTGTTCTGAGCAAGCTCACTCTTCTAGCACTATAGGAATCACATTAGAGTAGAAGAGTGCTCTTTTCTCAAAAGCAGAGTGTGTTTCTTGTAAGGCAAGCTAGCGTTTGTTTCCAAGTCCTAAATGGAGGAAAATCACATGCAGTTTCTGGTCCTATGAGCAAGAGTTGTTCTCTGGTAAGAAGAGTCACTATTGCGCTCCCATTGCCATACACAGTGCAAATAGTACAGTGTATTGGACTGAAGAGGAGCTACTGTTCTTGTCAGTTTCCTAAGCAGAGATGAACTAGATATGGCCCGTGTGTGTAGGAAGCACGGTTCTTTTGATCGGAGCAAGCTCACTGTTCGGACCCCATAGGAAACACAGTAGAGTAAAAGAGTGCTCTTTTCTCAAAAGCAGAGTGTTTTTAATGTAAGGCGAGCTAGCATTTGCTTCCCAGTTCTAAATGGAGTTGAATCACATGCAGTTTCTGGTTCTATGAGCAAGAGTTGTTTTCTGGTAAGAAGAGTGACTATTGCGCTCCCATTGCCATACACAGGGCAAATAGCACTGGCATCTGTTCCCAGCATGTACATTGTATTGGAATGAAGAGGAGCTACTGTTCTTGTCAGTTTCCTAAGAAGAGTTGAACTAGATATGCCCGGTGTGTGTGTAGGAAGCAGAGTTCTTTTGTTCTGAGCAAGCTCACTGTTTTGGCTCTATAGAAAACACAGTAGAGCAGAAGAGTGCTCTTTTCTCAAAAGCAGAGTGTGTCTCTTGTAAGGCGAGCTAGCGTTTGTTTCCCAGTTCTAAATGGAGTTGAATCACATGCAGTTTATGGTCCCATGAGCAAGAGTAGTTTTCTGGTTAGGAAAGTCACTGTTGCGCTCCCATTCCCCTACACTGTGCAAATAGCACTCGCGTCTGTTCCCAGCAAGTACAGTGTATTGGACTGAAGAGGATCTAATGTCCTTGTCAGTTTCCTAAGCAGACTTGATCTAGATTTGGCCCGTATGTGTAGGAAGCATGGTTCTTTTGTTCTGAGCAAGCTCACTGTTCTGGCCCTATAGGAAACACATTAGAGTAGAAGAGTGCCCTTTCCTAAAAGCAGAGTGTGTTTCTTGTAAGGTGAGCTAGCGTTTGTTTCCCAGTCCTAAATGGAGTTGAGTCACATGCAGTTTCTGGTTTTTACGAGCAAGAGTTGTTTTCTGGTAAGAAGAGTCACTATTGTGCTCCCATTGTCATACATAGGGCAAATAGCACTCGCGTCTGTTCCCAGCAACTTCAGTGTATTGGACTGAAGAGGATCTACTGTTCTTGTCAGTTTCCTAAGCAGAGTTGAACTAAATATAGTCGGTGTGTGTTGGACGCACAGTTCTTTTGTTCTGAGCAAGCTCACTCTTCTGGCCCTATAGGAAACACAATAGAGTAAAAGAGTGCCCTTTCCTAAAAGCAGAGTGTGTTTCTTGTAAGGCTAGCTAGCGTTTGTTTCCCAGTCCTAAATGGAGTTGAATCACATGCAGTTTTTGGTCCTACGAACAAGATTTCTTTTCTGGTAAGGAAAGTCACTATTGTGCTCCCATTGCCATACACACTGCAAATAGCACTCGCATCTGTTCCCATTAAGTACAGTGTATTGGACTGAAGAGGAGATACTGTTCTTTCAGTTTCCTAAGTAGAGTTGAACTACATATGGCCCGTGTGTGTAAGAAGCACAGTTCTTTTCTTCTGAGCAAGCTCACTGTTCTGGCCCTATAGGAAACACAGTAGAGTAGAAGAGTGCTCTTTTCTCTAAAGCAGAGTGTGTTTCTTGTAAGGCGAGCTAGAGTTTGTTTCCCAGTCCTAAATGGTGTGTAATCACATGCAGTTTCTGGTCCTACGAGCAAGAGTTGTTTTATGGTAAGAAGAGTCACTGTTGTGCTGCCATTGCCATACACAGGACTAATAGCACTGTTGTCTGTTCCCAGCAGTACAGTGTATTGGACAGAAGAGGAGCTACTGTTCTTGTCAGGTTCCTAAGCAGAATTGAACTAGATATGGCCGTGTGTGTAGGAAGCACAGTTCTTTTGTTCTGAGCAAGTTCACTGTTCGGACCTCTCAGGAAACACAATAGAGTAGAAGAGTGCTTTTTTCTCTAAATCAGAGTGTGTTTCTTGTAAGGCGAGTTAGTGTTTGTTTCCCAGTCCTAAGTGGAGTTGAATCACATGCAGTTTCTGGTCCTATGAGCAAGAGTTGTTTTCTGGTAAGAAGAGTCACTATTGTGGTCACATTGTCATACACAGGGCAAATAGCACATGTGTCTGTTCCCAGCATGTACAGTGTATTGGACTGAAGAGGATCTACTGTTCTTGTTAGGTTCCTAAGCAGAGTTGAACTAGATATGGCCGTGTGTGTAGGAAGCACAGTTCTTTTGTTCTGAGCAAGCTCACTGTTCTGGCCCTATAGGAAACACAGTAGAGTAGAAGAGTGCTCTTTTCTCAAAAGCAGATTGTGTTTCTTGTAAGGGGAGCTAACGTTTGTTTCCCAGTCCTATATGGAGTTGAATAACATGCAGATTCTGGTCCTACGAGCAAGAGTTGTTTTTTGGTAAGGAAAGTCACTATTGCGCTCCCATTGCCATACACAGTGCAAATAGCACTCCCGTCTGTTCCCAGCAAGTACAGTGTATCGGACTGAAGAGGAGCTACTGTTCTTGTCAGTTTCCTAAGCAGAGTTGATCGAGATATGTCCCGCGTGTGTAGGAAGCACAGTTCTTTTGTTCTGAGCAAGCTCACTGTTTGGACCCATAGGAAACACAGTAGAGTAGAAGAGTGCTCTTTTCTCAAAAGCAGAGTGTGTTTCTTGTAAGGCGAGCTAGCGTTTGTTTCCCAGTCCTAAATGGAGTTGAATCACATGCAGTTTCAGGTCCTACAAGCAAGAGCTGTTTTCTGGTAAGAAGAGTCACTATTGCGCTGCCATTGCCATACACAGGACAAATAGCACTGGCGTCTTTTCCCAGCAAGTACAGTGTATTGGACTGAAGAGGATCTACTGTTCTTGTAAGGTTCCTAATCAGACTTGAAATAGATATGACCGTATGTGTAGGAAGCACAGTTTTTTTGTTCTGAGCAAGCTCACACTTCGGACCCCATAGGGAACACAGTAGAGTAGAAGAGTGCTCTTTTCTCTAAAGCAGAGTGTGTTTCTTGTAAGGCGAGCTCGCGTTTGTTTCCCAGTCCTAAATGGAGTTGAGTCACAGGCAGTTTTTGGTCCTACGAGCAAGAGTTGTTTTCTGGTAAGAAGAGTCACAATTGCGCTCCAAATGCAATACACAGTGCAAAGAGCACTCGTGTCTGTTCCCAGCAAGTACAGTGTATTGGACTGAATAGGAGCTACTGTTATTGTCAGTTTCCTAAGCAGAGTTGAACTAGATATGGCCGTGTGTGTAGGAAGCACAGTTTTTTTGTTCTGAGCAAGATCACTGTTTGGACCCCATAGGAAACACAGTAGAGTAGAAGAGTGCTCTTTTCTCAAAAGCAGAGTGTGTTTCATGTAAGGTGAGCTAGCATTTGTTTCCCAGTCCTAAATGGAGTTGAATCACATGCAGTTTCTGGTCCTACGAACAAGAGTTGTTTTCTGGTAAGGAAAGTCACTATTGCGCTCCCATTGCCATACACAGTGCAAATAGCCCTCCCGTCTGTTCCCAACAAGTACAGTGTATCGGACTGAAGAGGATCTACTGTTCTTGTCAGGTTCCTAAGCAGACTTGAACTAGATGTGGTAATGTTTCTAGGGAGCACAGTTTTTTTGTTCTGAGCAAGCTCACTGTTTGGAACACATAATAAACAGTACAGTAGAAGAGTGCTCTTTTCTCTAAAGCAGAGTGTGTTTCTTGTAAGGTGAGCTCGCGTTTGTTTCCCAGTCCTAAATGGAGTGGAATCACATGCAGTTTCTGGTCCTATGAGCAAGAGTTGTTTTCTGGTAAGGAAAGTCACTATTGCGCTCCCATTGCCATACACAGTGCAAATAGCACATGCGTCTGTTCCCAGCAAGTACAGTGTATCAGACTGAAGAGGAGCTACTGTTCTTGTCAGTTTCCTAAGCAGAGTTGAACTAGATATGGCCCGTGTGTGTAGGAAGCACAGTTCTTATGTTCTGAGCAAGCTCACTGTTCTGGCCCTATAGGAAACACAGTAGAGTAGAAGAGTGCACTTTTCTTAAAAGCAGAGTGTGTTTCTTGTAAGGCGAGCTAGCGTTTGTTTCCCAGTCCTAAATGGAGTTGAGTCACATGCAGTTTTTTGTCCTACGTGCAAGAGATGTTTTCTGGTAAGAAGAGTCACTGTTGCGCTCCAAATGCCATATACAGTGCAAATAGCACTCGCGTCTGTTCCCAGCAAGTACAGTGTATCAGACTGAATAGGAGCTACTGTTCTTGTCAGTTTCCTAAGCAGACTTGAGCTAGATATGGCCGTGTGTGTAGGAAGCACAGTTTTTTTGTTCTGAGCAAGCTCACTGTTCGGTACACATAGGAAACAGTAGAGTAGAAGAGTGCTCTTTTCTCAAAAGCAGAGTGTGTTTCTTGGAAGGCGAGCTAGTGTTTGTTTCCCAGTACTAAATGGAGTTGAGTCACATGCAGTTTTTTGTCCTACGAGCAAGAGTTGTTTTCTGGTAAGACGAGTCACTATTGTGTTCCAATTGCCATACACAGTGCAAATAGCACTCGCGTCTGTTCCCAGCAAGTACAGTGTATTGGACTGAATAGGAGCTACTGTTCTTGTCAGTTTCCTAAGAAGAGTTGAACGAGATATGGCCCGTGTGTGTAGGAAGCACAGTTCTTTTGTTCTGAGCAAGCTCACTGTTTGGACCCCATAGGAAACACAGTAGAGTAGAAAAGTGCTCTTTTCTCTAAAGCAGAGTGTTTTTCTTGTAAGGTGAGCTCGCGTTTGTTTCCCAGTCCTAAATGGAGTTGAGTCACATGCAGTTTTTGGTCCTACGAGCAAGAGTTGTTTTCTGGTAAGAAGAGTCACTATTGCGCTCAAAATGCCATACACAGTGCAAATAGTACTCGCTTCTGTTCCCTTCAAGTACATTGTATTGGACGGATTAGGAACTACTGTTCTTGTCAGTTTCCTCAGCAGATTTGAACTAGATATGTCCGTGTGTGTAGGAAGCACAGTTCTTTTGTTCTGAGCAAGCTCACTGTTCTGGCCCTATAGGAAACACAGTAGAGTAGAAGAGTGCTCTTTTCTCAAAAGCAGATTGTGTTTCTTGTAAGGCGAGCTAGCGTTTGTTTCCCAGTCCTAAATGGAGTTGAATCACATGCAGTTTCTGGTCCTAAGACCAAGAGTTGTTTTCTGGTAAGGAAAGTCACTATTGTGCTCCCATTGCCATACACAGTGCAAATAGCACTCACGTCTGTTCCCAGCAAGTACAGTGTATCGGACTGAAGAGGAGCTACTGTTCTTGTCAGTTTCCTAAGCAGAGTTGAACGAGATATGTCCCGCGTGTGTAGGAAGTGCAGTTCTTTTGTTCTGAGCAAGCTCACTGTTTGGACCCCATAGGAAACACAGTAGAGTAGAAGAGTGCTCTTTTCTCAAAAGCAGAGTGTGTTTCTTGTAGGGCAAGCTGGCGTTTGTTTCCCAGTCCTAAATGGAGTTGAATCACATGCAGTTTCTGGTCCACGAGCAAGAGTTGTTTTCTGGTAAGAAGAGTCACTATTGCGCTGCCATTGCCATGCACAGGACAAATACCACTGGCGTCTGTTCCCAGCAAATACAGTGTATTGGACTGAAGAGGATCTACTGTTCTTGTCAGGTTCCTAAGCAGACTTGAACTAGATATGGCCATTTGCGTAGGAAGAACTGTTTATTTGTTCTGAGCAAGCTCACTGTTCGGAACACATAGGAAACACAGTAGAGTAGAAGAGTGCTCTTTTCTCAAAAGCAGAGTGTGTTTCTTAAAAGTCGAGCTAGTGTTTGATTCCCAGTCCTAAATGGAGTTGAGTCACATGCAGTTTTTTGTCCTACGAGCAAGAGTTGTTTTCTGGTAAGACAAGTCATTATTGGGCTCCAATTGCCATACACAGTGCAAATAGCACTCGCGTCTGTTCCCCGCAAGTACATTGTATTGGACGGATTAGGAACTACTGTTCTTGTCAGTATCCTTAGCAGAGTTGAACTAGATATGGCCGTGTGTGTAGGAAGCACAGTTCTTTTGTTCTGAGCAAGATCACTGTTCTGGCCCTATAGGAAACACAGTAGAGTAGAAGAGTGCTCTTTTCTCAAAAGCAGATTTTGTTTCTTGTAAGGCGAGCTAGCGTTTGTTTCCCAGTCCTAAATGGAGTTGAATCACATGCAGTTTCTGGTCCTACGACCAAGAGTTGTTTTCTGGTAAGGAAAGTCACTATTGTGCTCCCATTGCCATACACAGTGCAAATAGCACTCAAGTCTGTTCCCAGCAAGTACAGTGTATCGGACTTAAAAGGAGCTACTGTTCTTGTCAGTTTCCTAAGCAGAGTTGAACGAGATATGTCCCGCGTGTGTAGGAAGCACAGTTCTTTTGTTCTGAGCAAGCTCACTGTTTGGACCCCATAGGAAACACAGTAGAGTAGAAGAGTGCTCTTTTCTCAAAAGCAGAGTGTGTTTCTTGTAAGGCGAGCTATCGTTTGTTTCCCAGTTCTAAATGGAGTTGAATCACATGGAGTTTCTGGTCCTACAAGCAAGAGATGTTTTCTGGTAAGAACAGTCACTATTGCGCTGCCATTGCCATACACAGAACAAATAGCACTGGCGTCTTTTCCAAGCAAATACAGTGTATTGGACGAAAGATGATCTACCGTTCTTGTCAGGTTCCTAATCAGACTTGAAATAGATATGGCCGTGTGTGTAGGAAGCACAGTTTTTTTGTTCTGAGCAGGCTCACTGTTCGGACCCCATAGGGAACACAGTAGAGTAGAAGAGTGCTCTTTTCTCTAAAGTAGAGTGTGTTTCTTGTAAGGCAAGCTCGCGTTTGTTTCCCAGTCCTAAATGGAGTTGAGTCATAGGCAGTTTTTGGTCCTACGAGCAAGAGTTGTTTTCTGGTAAGAAGAGTCACTATTGCGCTCCAAATGCAATACACAGTGCAAAGAGCACTCGCGTCTGTTCCCAGCAAGTACAGTGTATTGGACTGAATAGGAGCTACTGTTCTTGTCAGTTTCCTAAGCAGAGTTGAACTAGATATGGCCCGTGTGTAGGAAGCACAGTTCTTTTGTTCTGAGCAAGCTCACTGTTCTGGCCCTATAGGAAACACAGTAGAGTAGAAGAGTGCTCTTTTCTCAAAAGCAGAGTGTGTTTCTTGTAAGGCGAGCTAGCGTTTGTTTCCCCGTCCTAAATGGAGTTGAATCACATGCAGTTTCTGGTCCTACGAGCAAGAGTTGTTTTCTGGTAAGAAGAGTCACTATTGCGCTCCCATTGCCATACACAGGACAAATAGCACGGGCGTCTGTTCCCAGCAAGTACAGTGTATCGGATTGAAGAGGATCTACTGTTCTTGTCAGGTTCCTAAGCAGACTTGAAGTAGATATGGCCTTGTTTGTTCGAAGCACAGTTTTTTTGTTATGAGCAAGCTCACTGTTCGGAACACATAGGAAACAGTAGAGTAGAAGAGTGCTCTTTTCTCAAAAGCAGAGTGTGTTTCTTGGAAGGCGAGCTTTTGTTTGTTTCCCAGTACTAAATGGAGTTGAGTCACATGCATTTTTTTGTCCTACGAGCAAGAGTTGTTTTCTGGTAAGACGAGTCACTATTGTGTTCCAATTGCCATACACAGTGCAAATAGCACTCGCGTCTGTTCCCAGCAAGTACAGTGTATCGGACTGAATAGGAGCCACTGTTCTTGTCAGTTTCCTAAGCAGACTTGATATAGATATGGTCCGTGTGTAGGAAGCACAGTTCTTTTGTTCTGAGCAAGCTCAATGTTTGGACCCCATAGGAAACACAGTAGAGTAGAAGAGTGCTCTTTTCTCTATAGCAGAGTGTTTTTCTTGTAAGGTGAGCTCGCGTTTATTTCCCAGTCCTAAATGGAGTTGAGTCACATGCAGTTTTTGGTCTTACGAGCAAGAGTTGTTTTCTGGTAAGAAGAGTCACTATTGTGCTCCAAATGCCATACACAGTGCAAATAGTACTCGCGTCAGTTCCCTTCAAGTACAGTGTATTGGACGGATTAGGAACTACTGTTCTTGTCAGTTTCCTTAGCAGAGTTGAACTAGATATGGCCGTGTGTGTAGGAAGCACAGTTCTTTTGTTCTGAGCAAGATCACTGTTCTGGCCCTATAGGAAACACAGTAGAGTAGAAGAGTGCTCTTTTCTCAAAAGCAGATTGTGTTTCTTGTAAGGCGAGCTAGCATTTGTTTCCCAGTCCTAAATGGAGTTGAATCACATGCAGTTTCTGGTCCTACGACCAAGAGTTGTTTTCTGGTAAGGAAAGTCACTATTGTTCTCCCATTGCCATACACAGTGCAAATAGCACTCAAGTCTGTTCCCAGCAAGTACAGTGTATCGGACTTAAAAGGAGCTAATGTTCTTGTCAGTTTCCTAAGCAGAGTTGAACGAGATATGTCCCGCGTGTGTAGGAAGCACAGTTCTTTTGTTCTGAGCAAGCTCACTGTTTGGAACCCATAGGAAACACAGTAGAGTAGAAGAGTGCTCTTTTCTCAAAAGCAGAGTGTGTTTCTTGTAGGGCGAGCTAACGTTTGTTTCCCAGTCCTAAATGGAGTTGAATCACATGCAGTTTCTGGTCCTACGAGCAAGAGTTGTTTTCTGGTAAGAAGAGTCACTATTGCGCTGCCATTGCCATATACAGGACAAATAGCACTGGCGTCTGTTCCCAGCAAGTACAGTGTATTGGACTGAAGAGGATCTACTGTTCTTGTCAGGTTCCTAAGCAGATTGAACTAGATATGGCCATTTGTGTAGGAAGCACAGTTTTTTTGTTCTGAGCAAGCTCACTTTTCGGAACACATAGGAAACACAGTAGAGTAGAAGAGTGCTCTTTTCTCAAAAGCAGAGTGTGTTACTTAAAAGTCGAGCTAGTGTTTGTTTCCCGGTCCTAAATGGAGTTGAGTCACATGCAGTTTTTTGTCCTACGAGCAAGAGTTGTTTTCTGGTAAGACAAGTCATTATTGGGCTCCAATTGCCATACACAGTGCAAATAGCACTCGCGTCTGTTCCCCGCAAGTACATTGTATTGGACGGATTAGGAACTACTGTTCTTGTCAGTTTCCTTAGCAGAGTTGAACTAGATATGGCCGTGTGTGTAGGAAGCAAAGTTCTTTTGTTCTGAGCAAGATCACTGTTCTGGCCCTATAGGAAACACAGTAGAGTAGAAGAGTGCTCTTTTCTCAAAAGCAGATTGTGTTTCTTGTAAGGCGAGCTAGCGTTTGTTTCCCAGTCCTAAATGGAGTTGAATCACATGCAGTTTCTGGTCCTACGACCAAGAGTTGTTTTCTGGTAAGGAAAGTCACTATTGTGCTCCCATTGCCATACACAGTGCAAATAGCACTCAAGTCTGTTCCCAGCAAGTACAGTGTATCGGACTTAAAAGGAGCTACTGTTCTTGTCAGTTTCCTAAGCAGAGTTGAACGAGATATGTCCCGCGTGTGTAGGAAGCACAGTTCTTTTGTTCTGAGCAAGCTCACTGTTTGGACCCCATAGGAAACACAGTAGAGTAGAAGAGTGCTCTTTTCTCAAAAGCAGAGTGTGTTTCTTGTAGGGCGAGCTAACGTTTGTTTCCCAGTCCTAAATGGAGTTGAATCACATGCAGTTTCTGGTCCTATGAGCAAGAGTTGTTTTCTGGTAAGAAGAGTCACTATTGTGCTGCCATTGCCATACACAGGACAAATAGCACTGGCGTCTTTTCCCAGCAAGTACAGTGTATTGGACTGAAGAGGATCTACTGTTCTTGTCAGGTTCCTAATCAGACTTGAACTAGATATGGCCATGTGTGTAGGAAGCACAGTTCTTATGTTCTGAGCAAGCTCACTGTTCTGGCCCTATAGGAAAGACAGTAGGGTAGAAGAGTGGACTTTTCTTAAAAGCAGAGTGTGTTTCTTGTAAGGGGAGCTCACGTTTGTTTCCCAGTCCTAAATGGAGTTGAGTCACATGCAGTTTTTGGTCCTACGAGCAAGAGTTGTTTTCTGGTAAGAAGAGTCACTGTTGTGCTCCAAATGCCATATACAGTGCAAATAGCACTCGCGTCTGTTCCCAGCAAGTACAGTGTATCGGACTGAATAGGAGCTACTGTTCTTGTCAGTTTCCTAAGCAGACTTGATATAGGTATGGTCCGTGTGTAGGAAGCACAGTTCTTTTGTTCTGAGCAAGCTCACTGTTTGGACCCCATAGGAAACACAGTAGAGTAGAAGAGTGCTCTTTTCTCAAAAGCAGAGTGTGTTTCTTGTAAGGCGAGCTATCGTTTGTTTCCCAGTTCTAAATGGAGTTGAATCACATGGAGTTTCTGGTCCTACAAGCAAGAGATGTTTTCTGGTAAGAACAGTCACTATTGCGCTGCCATTGCCATACACAGAACAAATAGCACTGGCGTCTTTTCCAGCAAATACAGTGTATTGGACGAAAGAGGATCTACTGTTCTTGTCAGGTTCCTAATCAGACTTGAAATAGATATGGCCCTGTGTGTAGGAAGCACAGTTTTTTTGTTCTGAGCAAGCTCACTGTTCGGACCCCCATAGGGAACACAGTAGAGTAGAAGAGTGCTCTTTTCTCTAAAGCAGAGTGTGTTTCTTGTAAGGCAAGCTCGCGTTTGTTTCCCAGTCCTAAATGGAGTTGAGTCACAGGCAGTTTTTGGTCCTACGAGCAAGAGTTGTTTTCTGGTAAGAAGAGTCACTATTGCGCTCCAAATGCAATACACAGTGCAAAGAGCACTCGCCTATGTTCCCAGCAAGTACAGTGTATTGGACTGAATAGGAGCTACTGTTCTTGTCAGTTTCCTAATCAGAGTTGAACTAGATATGGCCCGTGTGTAGGAAGCACAGTTCTTTTGTTCTGAGCAAGCTCACTGTTCTGGCCCTATAGGAAACACAGTAGAGTAGAAGAGTGCTCTTTTCTCAAAAGCAGAGTGTGTTTCTTGTAAGGCGAGCTAGCGTTTGTTTCCCCGTCCTAAATGGAGTTGAATCACATGCAGTTTCTGGTCCTATGAGCAAGAGTTGTTTTCTGGTAAGAAGAGTCACTATTGCGCTGCCATTGCCATACACAGGACAAATAGCACGGGCGTCTGTTCCCAGCAAGTACAGTGTATCGGATTGAAGAGGATCTACTGTTCTTGTCAGGTTCCTAAGCAGACTTGAAGTAGATATGGCCGTGTTTGTTCGAAGCACAGTTTTTTTTGTTCTGAGCAAGCTCACTGTTCGGAACACATAGGAAACAGTAGAGTAGAAGAGTGCTCTTTTCTCAAAAGCAGAGTGTGTTTCTTGGAAGGCGAGCTTTTGTTTGTTTCCCAGTACTAAATGGAGTTGAGTCACATGCATTTTTTGTCCTACGAGCAAGAGTTGTTTTCTGGTAAGACGAGTCACTATTGTGTTCCAATTGCCATACACAGTGCAAATAGCACTCGCGTCTGTTCCCAGCAAGTACAGTGTATCGGACTGAATAGGAGCTACTGTTCTTGTCAGTTTCCTAAGCAGACTTGATATAGATATGGTCCGTGTGTAGGAAGCACAGTTCTTTTCTTCTGAGCAAGCTCACTGTTTGGACCCCATAGAAACACAGTAGAGTAGAAGAGTGCTCTTTTCTCTAAAGCAGAGTGTTTTTCTTGTAAGGTGAGCTCGCGTTTGTTTCCCAGTCCTAAATGGAGTTGAGGTCACATGCAGTTTTTGGTCTTACGAGCAAGATTTGTTTTCTGGTAAGAAGAAGTCACTATTGTGCTCCAAATGCCATACACAGTGCAAATAGTACTCGCGTCAGTTCCCTTCAAGTACAGTGTATTGGACGGATTAGGAACTACTGTTCTTGTCAGTTTCCTTAGCAGAGTTGAACTAGATATGGCCGTGTGTGTAGGGAAGCACAGTTCATTTGTTCTGAGCAAGATCACTCTTCTGGCCCTATAGGAAACACAGTAGAGTAGAAGAGTGCTCTTTTCTCAAAGCAGATTGTGTTTCTTGTAAGGCGAGCTTAGCATTTGTTTCCCAGTCCTAAATGGAGTTGAATCACATGCAGTTTCTGGTCCTACGACCAAGAGTTGTTTTCTGGTAAGGAAAGTCACTATTGTGCTCCCATTGCCATACACAGTGCAAATAGCACTCAAGTCTGTTCCCAGCAAGTACAGTGTATCGGACTTAAAAGGAGCTACTGTTCTTGTCAGTTTCCTAAGCAGAGTTGAACGAGATATGTCCCGCGTGTGTAGGAAGCACAGTTCTTTTGTTCTGAGCAAGCTCACTGTTTGGAACCCATAGGAAACACAGTAGAGTAGAAGAGTGCTCTTTTCTCAAAAGCAGGAGTGTGTTTCTTGTAGGGCGAGCTAACGTTTGTTTCCCAGTCCTAAATGGAGTTGAATCACATGCAGTTTCTGGTCCTACGAGCAAGAGTTGTTTTCTGGTAAGAAGAGTCACTATTGCGCTGCCATTGCCATATACAGGACAAATAGCACTGGCGTCTGTTCCCAGCAAGTACAGTGTATTGGACTGAAGAGGATCTACTGTTCTTGTCAGGGTTCCTAAGCAGATTGAACTAGATATGGCCGTTTGTGTAGGAAGCACAGTTTTTTTGTTCTGAGCAAGCTCACTTTTCGGAACACATAGGAAACACAGTAGAGTAGAAGAGTGCTCTTT